>NW_027394276.1:1007827-1190747 GCF_049309525.1 Garra rufa | reverse complement strand
GGTGCAAATTGTACATTGCATGTTTAAGTTAGTGTAAAACAAGTAATTTGCTGTTGCCAGCTGGTGGCGCTATGACTATAACTGAATATTGGCATGTAAATGTATTCAGGCCAGGACTCTTATCAAACATATTGAGTTTGGGGCTGATTGGACATTGCATGCCTGAGTTACAGTAACTTCCTGTTTCATTGCATTAAGAGTATGCTTTAGCACTTAGCTAAATATTGCTAACATGTTTCTAGCATGTTGCTACCCTATTTAACACTTGTTGATATTTTTAAAATGTTGCTTGGCATCCACAACAGTATTAAACATGTGACTTCCTGTTGCCAGCAGGTGGCACTATGACTATAACTGAATATGGGCATGGACTTGTGTTCAGACCAGGACTCTTATCAAACATATTAAGCTTGGGTCAGATTGGACATTGTATGCATGAGTTACACTTATTTTTCTTTGTATTAATATCATGCTTTAGCTCTCAGCTAAGTGTTGCTAGCATGTTTTAACATGATTCTAGCATGATGCTAGCCTATTTAAAACTTGCTGACGCTTTTTATTATGTTGCTAGGAGTCCGTAACACCATTAAACGTCACTTCCTGTTGTCAGCAGGTGGCGCTGTGACTATAACTGAATATGGGCATGTATATATCTTCAGGCCAGGACTCTTATCAAACGTGAAGTTTGGGGCTGATTGGACATTGCATGTCTGAGTTACAGTAACTTCCTGTTTTATGTCTTTAACAACATGCTTTAGCACTAAGTAAGTGTTGCTAGCATGTTTGAGTACGTTTTAAACTAGTTTAGCACTCAATGGCTTTTTTAGTGTGTTGCTAATAGTGTGTCACAGTGTTAAACATGTCACTTCCTGTTGACAGTAGGTGGCGCTATAACTATAACCGAATATTGGCATGTAGATATCTTCAGGCCAGGACTGTTATCAAACATGTGAAGTTTGGGGCTGATTGGACATTGCATGCCTGAGTTACAGTAACTTCCTGTTTCATTGCATTAAGAGTATGCTTTAGCACTTAGCTAAATGTTGCTAACATGTTATAGCATGTTTCTAGCATGTTGCTACCCTGTTTAACAGTTCTTGAATTTTTTAAAAATGTTGCTAGGCATCCACAACAGTATTAAACATGTGGCTTCCTGTTACCAGCTGGTGGCGCTATGACTATAACTGAATACGGGCATGGGCGTGTGTTTAGGCCAGGATTCTTATCAAACATGTTAAGTTTGGGGCTGATTGGACATTGTATGCCTGAGTTAGAGTAACTTCCTGTTTCATTGTATTATTAGCATGCTTTAGCATATTAGCTAAGTGTTGCTAGCATGCTTTATTATTTTTGTAGCATGTTGAAAATTAAGTTTGGGTCAGATTCAACATTATATACATGAGTTACAGCAATTTCCTTTAGTATTTGTATTAATAGCATGCTTTAGCTGTTAGCTAAGTGTTGCTAGCATGTTTTAGCATGTTTGTAGCATGTTGCTAGCCTATTTAAGACTTGTTAACGCTTTTCAATATGTTTCTAGGAGTCCGTAACAGTGTTAAACATGTCATTTCCTGTTGTCAGCAGGTGGCGCTATGACTATAACTGAATATGGGCACTGACGTGTGTTCAGGACCGGACTGTCATCAAACATGTGAAGTTTGAGGCAGATCGGACATCGTATGCCTGAGTTATAGCAACTTCCTTTTTCATGGCGAAACATCAAAGTTTGTCCGGCCGCCACGGACACGCCCTTCGACGAAAACTCTAAAGCTTCGCAATTTAACATCGCAAAGGCCTTATGATGACACTCAGCAAATTTGAAGATGATCGGATAAAAACTGTAGGAGGAGTTCGTTAAAGTATGAGGCCTGAAAATGGCAAAAACTGCACAAAAATCGTATAGGAAATTCAATATAACGGACTTCCTGTTGGGTTTCGGATGTTGCACCAGGAGACTTTTTTGTAGGTATTGGTGTGTTACATATGTGTACCGAGTTTCGTACATGTACGTGAAACGTAGCTCGAGGGGCACTCCGTTGAAAATTTATAGGTGGCGCTATCGAGCCATTTTGCCACACCCACTTTTGAAAACGATATCAGATGTAAATTTTCGCCAGGTCTGATGCGTGTGCAAAGTTTCGTGAGTTTTCGGGCATGTTTAGGCCCTCAAAAAGACTTTTCATTTTGGAGAAGAAGAAGAAGAAGAAGAAGAAGAATAAACGGAGCAATTCCAATAGGGTCCTCGCACTGTAGTGCTCGGGCCCTAATAATAATAATAATAATAATAATAAACGAAGCAGATCCAATAGGGTCCTCACACCATCGGTGCTCGGGCCCTAATTAAAGCTGCAAGCAGCGATGAACGGGCCCTCGCACACGGGCTCACCGCCGACCGGTGGCTTTAGGAACACAGCAAACGGTGGGCAGTATGCTTTTAATACAGTAAATGTAGGAAAAATAGATCAAAGTCACTTAAATGTGCCAAATTACCTGCTGCCAGCTGGTGGCGCTATGCATATAACTGATTATTGGCATGTAGATGTGTTCAGGCCACCACTTTCATCAATCATATGAAGTTTGGTGCAGATTGACCTTGGTATGTTTGAGTTAGTGAAAGATATGATATATCCTGCTGCCAACAGGTGGCACTATGATAATATCTGAATATTGGCCTTTAGGTGTCTTCAGGCCAGGACTCTTACCAAACCAGTGAAGTTTGAGGCAGATCGGACATTTTATGGCTGAGTTATAACAACTTATATGTCTATGGCGAAACATCAAACTTTGTCATGCCGCCACAGACACGCCCTTTAACGAAAACTCAAGATCTTCACAATTTAACATCTCTAAGGCCTCTAGATCAGAATGGCCAAATATAATGTTGACATCATTAAATCTCTAGGAGGAGTTTGATACAAGTCATTTCCTGTTGCCAACAGGTGGCGCTGTGATTATAATAGAATATTGGCCTTCAGATGTGTTCAGGCCAGGACTCTTATCGAATATGTGAAGTTTGAGGCAAATCGGACATTTTATGGCTGAGTTATAACAAGTTTTATATCCATGGCGAGACCTCGAAATTTGTCAGGCCGCCACGGACACGCCCTTTACCGAAAACTCAAGATCTTCACAATTTAACATCGCTACGGCCTTTATATTAGACTGACCAATTTTGGTGTTGATCTGAATAAATCTCTAGGAGGAGTTGGTTGTAGAGTACAGCATGACACTTCCTGTTGCCTGCAGGTGGCGCTATGACTATAACTGAATATGGGCATCTAGATGTCTTCAGGTCAGGAGTTTTATCACACATGTGAAGTTTGGGACAGATAGGACATTGTATGCCTGAGTTATAGCAACTTCCTTTTTCATGGCGAAACATCGAAATTTGCGAGGCCGCCACGGACACGCCCTCCGATGAAAACTCTAGATCTTCACAATTTAACGTCACAAAGGGCTTTAGACTAGACTCTGCAAATTTGGCGTTGATCCGAATAAATCTGTAGGAGGAGTTCGTTCAAGTACGACACCTGAAAAAGGCAAAAATGACACAAATTTTGCTGAGAATATTAATATTAACCGACTTCCTGTTGGGTTCCGGATTTTGTTCCAAGAGGCTTTTTTGTAGGTATTGGTGAGTTACATGTGTGTACCGATTTCGGTGCATGTACGTGAATCACAGCTGAAAGCGCACAACGCTGAACGTCTAAAGGTGGCGCTGTCGAGCCATTTTGCCACACCCACTTCTGAAACCCAAATCAGACGTAAATTTTCACCAGGTTTGATGTGTGTGCAAAGTTTTGTGAGTTTTCGGGAATGTTTAGGTCCTCTAAAATGCGATTCACTTTGGAGAAGAATAATAATAATAATAATTAAAGCTGCAAGCAGCGATGAACGGGCCCTCGCACACGGGCTCACCGCAGACCGGTGGCTTTAGGAACACAGCAAATGGTGGGTAGTATGCTTTTAATACAGTAAAAATAGGAGAAATATGTCAAAGTCACTTAAATGTGCCAAATTTCCTGCTGCCAGCTGGTGGCGCTATGCCTATAACTGATTATTGACATGTAGATGTGTTCAGGCCACCACTTTCATCAAACATATGAAGTTTGGTGTAGATTGACCTTGGTATGTTTGAGTTAGTGAAAGATATGATTTATCCTGCTGCCAACAGGTGGCGCTATGATAATATCTGAATATTGGTCTTTAGGTGTCTTCAGGCCAGGACTCTCACCAAACCTGTGAAGTTTGAGGCAGATCGGACATTTTATGGCTGAGTTATAACAACTTCTATGTCCATGGCGAAACATCAAACTTTGTCATGCAGCCACAGACACGCCCTTTAACGAAAACTCAAGATCTTCGCAATTTAACATCTCTAAGGCCTCTAGATCAGACTGACCAAATATAATGTTGATATCATTAAATCTCTAGGAGGAGTTTGATACAAGTCATTTCCTGTTGCCAATAGGTGGCGCTGTGATTATAATAGAATATTGGCCTTCAGGTGTATTCAGACCAGGACTCTTATCGAATATGTGAAGTTTGAGGCAGATCGGACATTTTATGGCTGAGTTATAACAAGTTTTATATCCATGGCGAGACCTCGAAATTTGTCAGGCCGCCACGGACACGCCCTTTACCGAAAACTCAAGATCTTCACAATTTAACATCACTAAGGCCTTTATATTAGACTGACCGATTTTAGTGCTGATCTGCATAAATCTCTAGGAGGAGTTGGTTGTAGAGTACAGCATGACACTTCCTGTTGCCTGCAGGTGGCGCTATGACTATAACTGAATATAGGCATGTAGATGTCTTCAGGTCAGGAGTGTTATAACACATGTGAAGTTTGGGACAGATCGGACATTTTATGCCTAAGTTATAGCAACTTCCTTTTTCATGGCGAAACATCGAAATTTGCGAGGCCGCCACGGACACGCCCTCCGATGAAAACTCTAGATCTTCGCAATTTAACGTCACAAAGGGCTTTAGATTGGACTCACCAAATTCGGCATTGATCCGAATCAATCTCTAGGAGGAGTTCGTTCAAGTACGACGCCTGAAAATGGCAAAAATGACACAAATTTTGCTGAGAAAATTAAAAATAACCGACTTCCTGTTGGGTGTCAAATTTTGCTCCAAGAGGCTTTTTTGTAGGTATTGGTGTGTTACATGTGTGTACCTATTTTCGTGCATGTACGTGAATCACAGCTGAAAGCGCACACCGCTGAACGTGTAAAGGTGGCGCTGTCGAGCCATTTTGCCACACCCACTTCTGAACCCCATATCAGACGTAAATTTTCGCCACGTTTGATGTGTGTGCAAAGTTTCGTGACTTTTCGGGCATGTTCAGGCCCTCTAAAATGCAATTCATTTTGGAGAAGAAGAAGAATAATAATAATTAAAGCTGCAAGCAGCGATGAACGGGCCCTCGCACACGGGCTCACCGCCGACCGGTGGCTTTAGGAACACAGCAAATGGTGGGTAGTATGCTTTTAATACAGTAAAAATAGGAGAAATATGTCAAAGTCACTTAAATGTGCCAAATTTCCTGCTTCCAGCTGGTGGCGCTATGCCTATAACTGATTATTGGCATGTAGATGTGTTCAGGCTGGCACTTTCATCAAACATATAAAGTTTGGTGCAGATTGACCTTGGTATGTTTGAGTTAGTGAAATATATGATATATCCTGCTGCCAACAGGTGGCGCTATGATAATATCTGAATATTGGCCTTTAGGTGTCTTCAGGCCAGGACTCTTACAAAACCTGTGAAGTTTGAGGCAGATCGGACATTTTATGGCTGAGTTATAACAACTTCTATGTCCATGGCGAAACATCAAACTTTGTGATGCCGCCACGGACACGCCCTTTAACGAAAACTCAAGTTCTTCGCAATTTAACATCTCTAAGACCTCTAGATCAGACTGACTGAAGATAATGTTGATATCATTAAATCTCTAGGAGGAGTTTGCTACAAGTAATTTCCTATTGCCAACAGGTGGCGCTGTGATTATAATAGAATATTGGCCTTCAGATGTGTTCAGGCCAGGACTCTTATCGAACATGTGAAGTTTGAGGCAAATCGGACATTTTATGGCTGAGTTATAACAAGTTTTATATCCATGGCGAGACCACGAAATTTGCCAGGCCGCCACGGACACACCCTTCAACGAAAACTCAAGATCTTCACAATTTAACATCGTTAAAGCCTTTTTATTAGACTGACCGATTTTGGTGTTGATCTGATTAAATCTTTTGGAGGAGTTTGTTGCAGAGTACAGCATGACACTTCCTGGTGCCAGCAGGTGGCGCTATGGGTAAAACTGAATATGGGCATGTAGATGTCATCAGGTCAGGAGTGTTATCACACATGTGAAGTTTGGGGCAGATCGGGCATTTTATGCCTGAGTTATAGCAACTTCCTTTTTCATGGCGAAGCA
Organism: Garra rufa; assembly: GCF_049309525.1. Classification (NCBI taxonomy): domain Eukaryota; kingdom Metazoa; phylum Chordata; class Actinopteri; order Cypriniformes; family Cyprinidae; genus Garra; species Garra rufa. The sequence goes on along the minus strand of NW_027394276.1, from coordinate 1,184,302 downwards.
TCGAAATTTGCCAGGCCGCCACGGACACGCCCTCCGATGAAAACTCTAGATCTTCGCAATTTAACGTCACAAAGGGCTTTAGATTAGACTCACCAAATTTGCCGTTGATCCGAATAAATCTCTAGGAGGAGTTCGTTCAAGTATGACGCCTGAAAATGGCAAAAATTACACAAATTTTGCTAAGAAAATAAAAAATAACCGACTTCCTGTTGGGTGTCAAATTTTGCTCCAAGAGGCTTTTTTGTAGGTATTGGTGAGCTACATGTGTGTACCGATTTTCGTGCATGTACGTGAATCACAACTGAAAGCGCACACCGCGGAACGTGTAAAGGTGGCGCTATCGAGCCATTTTGCCACTTCTGCAACCCATATCAGACGTAAATTTTCGCCAGGTCTGATGTGTGTGCGAAGTTTCATGAGTTTTCGGGTATGTCTAAGCCCTCAAAAATGCGATTCATTTTGGAGAAGAATAATAATAATAATAATAATAATAAACGAAGCAGATCCAATAGGGTCCTCACACCATCGGTGCTCGGGCCCTAATTAAAGCTGCAAGCAGCGATGGTAGGGCCCTCGCACTCGGGCTCACCGCCGATCGGTGGCGAATGGTGGGCACTATGCTATTAACACAGAAAATGTAGGAGGAATATGTCAAAGTCATTGATATGTGCCAATCTTCCTTCTGCCAGCTGGTGGCGCTATGCCTATAACTGAATATTGGCATGCAGATGTGTTCAGGCCAGTGCTTTTATCAAACATATGAAGTTTGGTGAAGCTTGAACATGGCATGCTTGAGTGTAAGTCATGACATATCCTGCTGCCAACAGGTGGCGCTATTACAAAATATTGGCTTTTAGATGTCTTCAGGCCAGGACTATTGGCAAACATGTCAAGTTAGGTGCAAATTGTACATTGCATGCTTAAGTTAGTGTAAAACAAGTAATTTGCTGTTTCCAGCTGGTGGCGCTATGACTATAACTAAATATTGGCATGTAAATGTATTCAGGCCAAGACTCTTATCAAACATATTAAGTTTGGGGCTGATTGGACATTGCATGCCTGAGTTACAGTAACTTCCTGTTTCATTGCATTAAGAGTATGCTTTAGCACTTAGCTAAATGTTGCTAACATGTTTCTAGCATGTTGCTACCCTATTTAACACTTGTTGATATTTTTAAAATGTTGCTGGGCATCCACAACAGTATTAAACATGTGACTTCCTGTTGCCAGCAGGTGGCACTATGACTATAACTGAATATGGGCATGGGCTTGTGTTCAGACCAGGACTCTTATCAAACATATTAAGCTTGGGTCAGATTGGACATTGTATGCATGAGTTACACTTATTTTTCTTTGTATTAATATCATGCTTTAGCTCTCAGCTAAGTGTTGCTAGCATGTTTTAACAAGATTCTAGCATGATGCTAGCCTATTTAAAACTTGCTGACGCTTTTTATTATGTTGCTAGAAGTCCGTAACACCATTAAACGTCACTTCCTGTTGTCAGCAGGTGGCGCTGTGACTATAACTGAATATGGGCATGTATATATCTTCAGGCCAGGACTCTTATCAAACGTGAAGTTTGGGGCTGATTGGACATTGCATGTCTGAGTTACAGTAACTTCCTGTTTTATGTCTTTAACAACATGCTTTAGCACTAAGTAAGTGTTGCTAGCATGTTTGAGTACGTTTTAAACTAGTTTAGCACTCAATGGCTTTTTTAGTGTGTTGCTAATAGTGTGTCACAGTGTTAAACATGTCACTTCCTGTTGACAGTAGGTGGCGCTATAACTATAACTGAATATTGGCATGTAGATATCTTCAGGCCAGGACTGTTATCAAACATGTGAAGTTTGGGGCTGATTGGACATTGCATGCCTGAGTTACAGTAACTTCCTGTTTCATTGCATTAAGAGTATGCTTTAGCACTTAGCTAAATGTTGCTAACATGTTATAGCATGTTTCTAGCATGTTGCTACCCTGTTTAACAGTTGTTGAATTTTTTAAAAATGTTGCTAGGCATCCACAACAGTATTAAACATGTGGCTTCCTGTTACCAGCTGGTGGCGCTATGACTATAACTGAATACGGGCATGGGAGTGTGTTTAGGCCAGGATTCTTATCAAACATGTTAAGTTTGGGGCTGATTGGACATTGTATGCCTGAGTTAGAGTAACTTCCTGTTTCATTGTATTATTAGCATGCTTTAGCATATTAGCTAAGTGTTGCTAGCATGCTTTATTATTTTTGTAGCATGTTGAATATTAAGTTTGGGTCAGATTCAACATTATATACATGAGTTACAGCAATTTCCTTTTGTATTTGTATTAATAGCATGCTTTAGCTCTTAGCTAAGTGTTGCTAGCATGTTTTAGCATGTTTGTAGCATGTTGCTAGCCTATTTAAGACTTGTTAACGCTTTTCAATATGTTTCTAGGAGTCCGTAACAGTGTTAAACATGTCATTTCCTGTTGTCAGCAGGTGGCGCTATGACTATAACTGAATATGGGCATTGACGTGTGTTCAGGACCGGACTGTCATCAAACATGTGAAGTTTGAGGCAGATCGGACATCGTATGCCTGAGTTATAGCAACTTCCTTTTTCATGGCAAAACATCAAAGTTTGTCCGGCCGCCACGGACACGCCCTTCGACGAAAACTCTAAAGCTTCGCAATTTAACATCGCAAAGGCCTTATGATGACACTCAGCAAATTTGAAGATGATCGGATAAAAACTGTAGGAGGAGTTCGTTAAAGTATGAGGCCTGAAAATGGCAAAAACTGCACAAAAATCGTACAGGAAATTCAATATAACGGACTTCCTGTTGGGTTTCGGATGTTGCACCAGGAGACTTTTTTGTAGGTATTGGTGTGTTACATATGTGTACCGAGTTTCGTACATGTACGTGAAACGTAGCTCGAGGGGCACTCCGTTGAAATTTTATAGGTGGCGCTATCGAGCCATTTTGCCACACCCACTTTTGAAAACCATATCAGATGTAAATTTTCGCCAGGTCTGATGCGTGTGCAAAGTTTCGTGAGTTTTCGGGCATGTTTAGGCCCTCAAAAAGACTTTTCATTTTGGAGAAGAAGAAGAAGAAGAAGAATTAAAGCTGCAAGCAGCGTTGACCGGGCCCTCGCCGTCTGGCAGTCGCCATCCCGATAGCATCAGGAAAACGGTGCCCAGTTGGCACATGCATTCACAATAACCCTTTGGACTAACCCTAACTGTCTCTCCTCCTGTCTGACTCTTTCTCTTACCACCCATCCCACCTCCTTACACTCAGCCACTTACCACACAAACACACACATAGAGTGCAGAGCAGAGTGAGATCAGATTTGTTTTTTAATTTTCTTTCATTCGTGGAGTTTTGTATAATTATGAAATGAACTGTGTTTAATCATAATGAATAGTTATTTGTATGAAAAAAGTTTCAAAGAGTTAGGATGCTGCACTTTAAATATATAATAAATCATTGAAAATTGAAAATGGAAAATAAAATTCTAGGCACGCTATCTGCCTCAAAAACACAGGAAACAAATATTTGAATGTATTTTGTATTTTTATTTATTTGCCATGGCAACAGCATTTGATGCATCAGGGACGCCTTTACAGACTCTCATCGGCCGTGTTTTTACATCATTCTGATGAAGTTTGAAGAAAATCGAGTACAAATATATTGTTCGTTGTTCGTTCGTGTGTTAGTTCATTAACCAATGTTAACAAAAGAGACCCTATTTTAAATAGTTACCATGTTTTATGATCTACATCCATTTTTAAATATTATTTTAATGATCTATAAGCATCTGTGAAATAATTATAAACAAATATATTAAAAATAAATACATATTAACTTAGTTGATGTATTTGTTTCTCATTCTAATTAAGTGAACTGAGCAGTATAGTGTCATACTTATAAGATTTTTTATTCTATCAGTGAGATTGTATATATGTATATAAATCATATAATTTTTCCTTAAAAGATTAAAAAAAGATTTTAATGCTCTTTAAGCACCTATACAAAATAATTATGTAAAAGTACACTGACAGTACAGTCTATATCAACTGATTCTATGGATTATTTTCATTCTTATACACTGAGAATGAGCTAAATAGCATTAGAGGTCAAACGATTCCTTATCTTATGAGGACCTCTAGTGTTCATCCCTGGTATTAGAGCTTTAATCTGACAAATTTATGTGACACTTTTAATGTTTTTGGGGCCTCTGAGCATGATAACATTTTGAAACTACACGTATTTCCTAAGAATTTCTTGTTCTTTATATGTAAAAAGTTTTGATGAGTTAGAATAATGCAATTTAAAGATATATGAAAATAACTCTTCATCTTTTTTATTGTTACTTTCATAAATCACCACATCAACACCGTTCAAGATGTCCCAAAGCCGTTCACAATTTAACATCTTCAGTATCTTGGCATCATGTTGACAAAGTTTGGTGTGAACTGTCTGATTCTGCTATGAGTGATATGAATTTATTCACAGCTATATTTAAAAACACAGGAAACAAATGTTAAAGTTTGACATGTTGCCATGGCAACAGCATTTGATGTATCAAGGACCCCTTCACAGATTCTCATCGACCATGTTTTGATATTATTCTGATGAAGTTTGAAGCAAATTGAGTAAAATTAAGAGGTTGATTTAAAAGCGTTTTGCAAGCAACACACTTCCTGCTGCCAGTTGGTGGCGCTATAACTTTGACTGATAATAGTCACATCTCTGTGATCGGTATCATACGACGAACAAACTGCTTAAGTTTGGTCAAAATCAGATAAAGTGTGTCAAAATTATTAGACATTTCCTGTTTCTCATTTCTCGCCATAATTTGTCGCCCTGCCACGGCCAAACCGTTCGAGATACCAAAAATCCCCTGGCAATTTTGCATTCCCAATATCTTGAGATCATGCTGACCGAGTTTGGTGGCCATCGGTGGAAAGGTCTAGGAGGAGTATTTCAAATTCCACAGCTTGATTTTTCCAAAAATCCATATTTAAATAAAAATAGCTGACTTCCTGTTGGTCGTAGCTAATGGGTGTAAATTAGAAAGTTGTCCGGCTTGATGAGTCCAATATATGTACCGAGTTTGGTGACTGTAGGACAAAGTAACCCCCCAACTTTTGTCAAAAGGTGGCGCTATGGAGCGCCTGCTCCACGCCCATTTATGGGCTTTTATCAGTGTTTAACTGTCATTAATACAGATGTGTGTGTTGAGTTTCATGAAATTCTAAGCATTTTAAGTGGCTCAAAAACACAAAAAACTAAAGTTAAAGTTTGACACGTTGCCATGGCAACATGATAAAAGTTATGGATAACGCCCTTCACAGATTCTTATCGGTCGTGTTTTGACATTATTGGGATGAAGTTTGAAGCAAATTGAGTAAAATTAAGAGGCTGGGTTTAAAGCGTTTCAAAAACGTCAGGCTTTCTGCTGCCAGTTGGTGGCGCTATAACTTTGACTCATAATAGTCACATCTCTGTGATCGGCATCAGACGATGAACAAACTGCTGAAGTTTGGTCAAAATCAGACAAAGTATGTCAAAGTTATTAGGCACTTCCTGTTTCTCATTTCTCGCCATAAATTTGTCGCCCTGTCACGGTCAAACCGTTCGAGATATCAAAAATCCCCTGGCAATTTTGCGTCCCCAATGTCTTGAGATCATGCTGACCGAGTTTGGTGGCCATCGGTGGAAAGGCCTAGTAGGAGTATTTCAAATTCCATTGCATGCACTTTTTAGACATCCCTGAATAGCCGACTTCCTGTTTGGCGAAGCACGGACTATGAGTGTGAAATTTGTTCGGCCCGATGAGGTCTATATGTGTATGAATTTTGGTGACTGTAGGTCAACCGTTGTGCGCTCCAGAGCCCTTCAAAAGTCGCAATTTTTAACGCTGTGCCATGCCCCCCCCAGGTGACCCCCCCATGTCAAAGTCTGTCCGGCCCTGATGGCCGCAGGTTCCAATGTGTGTGCAAAGTTTCAAGAGTTTTCGTGTATGTTAAGGCCCCCGAAATCCCCCAAAACATTGAAAAAAAAAAATAATAATAATAATAATAATAATCCTTAGAAAAACAATAGGGCCTTCGCCCTTTTGGGCTCGGGCCCTAATTAAAGCTGCAAGCAGCGATGACCGGGCCCTCGCCGTCTGTGCAGTCGCCATCCCAATAGCATCAGGAAAATGGTGCCCAGTTGGCACATGCATTCACAGTAACCCTTTGGACTAACCCTAACTATCTCTCCTCCTCTCTGACTCTTTCTCTTACCACCCATCCCCCTCCTTACCCTCAGCCACTTACCACACAAACACACACATAGAGTGCAGAGCAGAGTGAGATCAGATATGTTTTTTTTATTTTCTTTCATTCGTGGAGTTTTGTATAATTATGAAATGAACTGTGTTTGATCAGAATGAATAGTTATTTGTATGAAAAAAGTTTCAAAGAGTTAGGATGCTGCACTTTAAATATATAATAAATCATTGAAAATTGAAAATGGAAAATGAAATTCTAAGCACGCTATCTGCCTCAAAAACACAGGAAACAAATATTTGAATGTATTTTTTATTTTTATTTATTTGCCATGGCAACAGCATTTGATGCATCAGGGACGCCTTTACAGACTCTCGTCGGCCGTGTTTTTACATTATTCTCATGAAGTTTGAAGAAAATCGAGTACAAATAAATTGTTCATTGTTCGTTCGTGTTTGTAAGTTCATTAACCATTGTTAACCCTATTTTAAATAGTTACCATGTTTTATGATCTACAACCATTTTTAAATATTATTTTAATGATCTATAAGCATCTGTGAAATAATTATAAACAAATATATTAAAAATAAATACATATTAACTTAGTTGATGTATTTGTTTCTCATTCTAATTAAGTGAACTGAGCAGTATAGTGTCATACTTATAAGATTTTTTGTTCTATCAGTGAGAGTCTATATATGTATATAAATCATATAATTTTTCCTTAAAAGATTAAAAAAAGATTTTAATGCTCTTTAAGCACCTATACAAAACAATTATGTACACTGACAGTACAGTACATATCAACTGATTCTATGGATTATTGTCATTCCTATACACTGACAATGAGCTAAATAGCATTAGAGGTCAAACGATTCCTTATCTTATGAGGACCTCTAGTGTTCATCCCTGGTACTAGAGCTTTAATCTGACAAATTTATATGACACTTTTAATGTTTTTGGGGCCTCTGAGCGTGATAACATTTTGAAACTACACGTATTTCCTAAGAATTTCTTGTTCTTTATATGTAAAAAGTTTTGATGAGTTAGAATAATGCAATTTAAAGATATATGGAAATAACTCTCCATCTTTTTTACTGTTACTTTCATAAATCACCACATCAACACCGTTCAAGATATCCCAAAGCCGTTCACATTTTAACATCTTCAGTATCTTGGCACCATGTTGACAAAGTTTGGTGTGCACTGATTCTGCTATGAGTGATATGAATTTATTCAGCTATATTTTTCCAAAAATCCACATTCAAATCAAAATAGCTGACTTCCTGTTGGTCGTAGCTAATGGGTGTAAATTTTTTGCAAAAAAAATCTGGTGATCAAAAATTATAGTAGTTAAGAACTGTTAGTTTTATGGACAGTTAGAATGTTTTGTATATGCAGACAAGGGCTTTATGATGGGCCTGATTTGAATTTAGAAAAAAAAATATTTCTTAAACATGTTTGAAGTTCTTAATAGATTTCACTGTTGCACATTTAGTCTTTTTATTTTTTTACAGTAATGTGCATTTTGCAGTTTGTTTACATGGTGTACATTGGATGCACATATTTATGACTTCTTGTTACAGTATTCATTCAAAATAAAAGTTGTTTAAAATAAACAACTGTGTGCTGTCACGTCATGACATGTGCACCCTATTATTAATGTAGATGTGTATTTCAGTAATAAACTTAAGTAGGGGAGTTTTAAGTTACCAGCATTTATATCAAAATAGTGATCCCATGTCTGCAAAACTAACATTTTAAATTAAATATTGATAGCTAATCGATATCAAATCGAATTGAATCGAATCGAAACCATAAAAATAACAATCGAATCGAATTGCCAAATTGGTCACAACACCCAGCCCTAATTCACATCCTAATGAATAAACAACCAAGAGTTTAAATATTCCCTTCTATCTCCTCCTCTCTGACTCTCTCTTTCCACCCATCCCCCCTCCCCACTCTCACCCTAACACTCAAAAAACACACACCCACTTACCACGCACACACATAAGTGCAGAGCAGAGAGGGATCAGATTTGTTTTTTAATTTTCATTAATTCATAGATCTTTGTATAATTATGAAATGAACGGTGTCTGATCAGAATGACTAGTAGTCTGTATGAAAAAAGTTTCAAAGACTTTGGATGCTGCACTTTAAAGATATAATAAAATTACGGCTATCTTTTTTTACTCCGATTTCAATCAATCACCACATCAACACCGTTCAAGATATCCTAAATCTGCTCGCAATTTAGAATCTTCAGAATGTTGGCATCATGTCAAAAAAGTTTGGTGTGAATTGGTTGGTTTTGCCGAGAGAAGTATATAAAATTAAACAGCCTGATTTTTACAAATATCCACATTCAAATCAAAATAGCCGACTTCCTGTCGATTGTAGCTAATGGGTGTAAATTAGAAATGTTTCTGGCTTGAAGAGATCAATATATGTACCGAGTTTGGTGACTGTAGGACAAACTAAACCCCCAACTTTTGTCAAAAGGTGGCGCTATGGAGCGCCTGCTCCACGCCCATTTATGGGCTTTTATCAGTGTCTAAATATCATTAATACAGATGTGTGTGTGAAGTTTCATGAAATTCTGAGTATTTTAAGTGGCTCCAAAAGACAAAAAGCTAAAGTTAAAGTTTGACACGTTGCCATGGCAACATGATAAAAGTTATCGATAATGCAATTCACAGATTCTCATTGGCCATGTTTCAACATTATTGAGATGAAGTTTGAAGCAAATTGAGTAAAATTAAGAGGTTGATTTAAAAGCATTTAGAAAACGTTGCGCTTTGTGCTGCCAGTTGGTGGCGCTATAACTTTGACTCCTAATAGTCACATCTCTGTGATCGGCATCATAAGATGAACAAACTGCTGAAGTTTGGTCAAAATCAGACAAAGTGTGTTAAAGTTATTAGACACTTCCTGTTTCTCATTTCTCGCCATAACTTTGTCGCCCCGCCACGGCCAAACCGTTCGAGATATAAAAAATCCCCTGGCAATTTTGCGTCCCCAGTGTCTTGAGGTCATGCTGACCGAGTTTGGTGGCAATCGGTGGAAAGGCTTAGGAGGAGTATTTCAAATTCCATTGCATGCGCTTTTTAGACATCCCTGAATAGCTGACTTCCTGTTGGGCGAAGCACTGACTTTGAGCATGAAAGTTGTTCGGCCCGATGAGGTCTATATGTGTATGAATTTTGATAAATGTAGGTCAACCGGTGTGTGCTCCAGAGTCCCTCAAAAGTAAAATTTTTTAACGCTGTGCCACGCCCCCCCCCCAGGTGACCCCCCCATGTCAAAGTTTGTCCGGCCCTGATGGCCGCAGTTTCCAATGTGTGTGCAAAGTTTCAAGAGTTTTCGTGTATGTTAAGGGCCCCGAAATGACCCAAAACCTTGATGAAATAATAATAATAATTAAAGCTGCAAGCAGCGTTGACCGGGCCCTCGCCGTCTGGCAGTCGCCATCCCGATAGCATCAGGAAAACGGTGCCCAGTTGGCACATGCATTCACAGTAACCCTTTGGACTAACCCTAACTGTCTCTCCTCCTGTCTGACTCTTTCTCTTACCACCCATCACCCCTCCTTACACTCAGCCACTTACCACACACATAGAGTGCAGAGCAGAGTGAGATCAGATATGTTTTTTAATTTTCTTTCATTCGTGGAGTTTTGTATAATTATGAAATGAACTGTGTTTGATCAGAATGAATAGTTATTTGTATGAAAAAAGTTTCAAAGAGTTAGGATGCTGCACTTTAAATATATAATAAATAATTGAAAATTGAAAATTGAAAATGGAAAATGAAATCATAGGCACGCTATCTGCCTCAAAAACACAGGAAACAAATATTTGAATGTATTTTGTATTTTTATTTATTTGCCATGGCAACAGCTTTTGATGCATCAGAGACGCCTTTACAGACTCTCATCGGCCGTGTTTTTACATCATTCTGATGAAGTTTGAAGAAAATCGAGTACAAACATATTGTTCGTTGTTCGTTCGTGTGTTAGTTCATTAACCATTGTTAACAAAAGAGACCCTATTTTAAATAGTTACCATGTTTTATGATCTACAACCATTTTTAAATATTATTTTAATGATCTATAAGCATCTGTGAAATAATTATAAACAAATATATTAAAAATAAATACATATTAACTTAGTTGATGTATTTGTTTCTCATTCTAATTAAGTGAACTGAGCAGTATAGTGTCATACTTATAAGATTTTTTATTCTATCAGTGAGATTGTATATATGTATATAAATCATATAATTTTTCCTTAAAAGATTAAAAAAAGATTTTAATGCTCTTTAAGCACCTATACAAAATAATTATGTAAAAGTACACTGACAGTACATTATATATCAACTGATTCTATGGATTATTTTCATTCTTATACACTGAGAATGAGCTAAATAGCATTATTGTTCAAACGATTCCTTATCTTATGAGGACCTCTAGTGTTCATCCCTGGTACTAGAGCTTTAATCTGACAATTTATATGACACTTTTAATGTTTTTGGGGCCTCTGAGCATGATAACATTTTGAAACTACACATATTTCCTAAGAATTTCTTGTTCTTTATATGTAAAAAGTTTTGATGAGTTAGAATAATGCAATTTAAAGATATATGGAAATAACTCTCCATCTTTTTTACTGTTACTTTCATAAATCACCACATCAACACCGTTCAAGATATCCCAAAGCCGTTCACATTTTAACATCTTCAGTATCTTGGCATCATGTTGACAAAGTTTGGTGTGCACTGTCTGATTCTGCTATGAGTGATATGAATTTATTCAGCTATATTTTTCCAAAAATCCACATTCAAATCAAAATAGCTGACTTCCTGTTGGTTGTAGCTAATGGGTGTAAATTTTTTGCAAGAAAAAATCTGGTGATCAAAAAATATTAGGCTTTAGTTAAGATCTGTTAGTTTTATGGACAGTTAGAATGTTTTGTATATGCAGACAAGGGCTTTATGATGGGCCTGATTTGAATTTAGAAAAAAAAAAATATTTCTTAAACATGTTTGAAGTTCTTAATAGATTTCACTGTTGCACATTTAGTCTTTTTATTTTTTTACAGTAATGTGCTTTTTGCAGTTTGTTTACATGGTGTACATTGGATGCACATATTTATGACTTCTTGTTACAGTATTCATTTAAAATAAAAGTTGTTTAAAATAAACAACTGTGTGCACCCTATTATTAATGTAGATGTGTATTTCAGTAATAAACTTAAGTAGGGGAGTTTTAAGTTACCAGGATTTATATCAAAATAGTGATCCCATGTCTGCAAAACTAACATTTTAAATGAAATATTGATAGCTAATCGATATCGAATCGAATATAATCGAATCGAAACCATAAAAATAACAATTGAATCGAATTGCCAAATTGGTCACAATACCCAGCCCTAATTCACATCCTAATGAATAAACAACCAAGAGTTTAAATATTCCCTTCTATCTCCTCCACTCTGACTCTCTCTTTCCACCCATCCCCCCTCCCCACTCTCACCCTAACACTCAACAAACACACACCCACTTACCACGCACACACATAAGTGCAGAGCAGAGAGGGATCAGATTTGTTTTTTTAATTTTCATTAATTCATAGATCTTTGTATAATTATGAAATGAACGGTGTCTGATCAGAATGACTAGTAGTCTGTATGAAAAAAGTTTCAAAGACTTTGGATGCTGCACTTTAAAGATATAATAAAATTACGGCTATCTTGTTTTACTCCGATTTCAATCAATCACCACATCAACACCGTTCAAGATATCCTAAATCTGCTCGCAATTTAGAATCTTCAGAATGTTGGCAACATGTCAAAAAAGTTTGGTGTGAATTGTTTGGTTTTCCTGAGAGAAGTATATAAAATTCCACAGCCTGATTTTTCCAAATATCCACATTCAAATCAAAATAGCCGACTTCCTGTTGATCGTAGCTAATGGGTGTAAATTAGAAATGTTTCTGGCTTGATGAGATCAATATATGTACCGAGTTTGGTGACTGTAGGACAAACTAAACCCCCAACTTTTGTCAAAAGGTGGCGCTATGGAGCGCCTGCTCCACGCCCATTTATGGGCTTTTATCAGTGTCTAAATATCATTAATACAGATGTGTGTGTGAAGTTTCATGAAATTCTGAGTATTTTAAGTGGCTTCAAAACACAAAAAGCTAAAGTTAAAGTTTGACACGTTGCCATGGCAACATGATAAAAGTTATCGATAAGGCAATTCACAGATTCTCATTGGCCGTGTTTCAACATTATTGAGATGAAGTTTGAAGCAAATTGAGTAAAATTAAGAGGTTGATTTAAAAGCATTTATAAAACGTTGCGCTTTGTGTTGCCAGTTGGTGGCGCTATAACTTTGACTCCTAATAGTCACATCTCTGTGATCGGCATCATAAGATGAACAAACTGCTGATGTTTGGTCAAAATCAGACAAAGTGTGTTAAAGTAATTAGACACTTCCTGTTTCTCATTTCTCGCCATAACTTTGTCGCCCCGCCACGGCCAAACCGTTCGAGATATCAAAAATCCCCTGGCAATTTTGCGTCCCCAATGTCTTGAGATCATGCTGACCGAGTTTGGTGGCCATCGGTTGGAAGGTCTAGGAGGAGTATTTCAAATTCCATTGCATGCGCTTTTTAGACATCCCTGAATAGCTGACTTCCTGTTTGGTGAAGCACGGACTGTGAGCACGGAAGTTGGTCGGCCCGATGAGGTCTATATGTGTATGAATTTTGGTGACTGTAGATCAATTGGTGTGCGCTCCAGAGTCCCTCAAAAGTCGCAATTTTTAACGCTGTGCCACGCCCCCCCCAGGTGACCCCCCCCATGTCAAAGTCTGTCCGGCCCTGATGGCCGCAGGTTCCAATGTGTGTGCAAATTTTCAAGAGTTTTCGTGTATGTTAAGGGCCCCAAAATCACCCAAAACATTGAAAAAAAAATAATAATAATAATAATCCTTAGAAAAACAATAGGGCCTTCGCCCTTTTGGGCTCGGGCCCTAATAATAATCCTTAGAAAAACAATAGGGCCTTCGCCCATTCTGGGCTCGGGCCCTAATTAAAGCTGCGAGCAGCGATGAACGGGCCCTCGCACCCGGGCTCACCGCCGACCGGTGGCTTCAGGAAAACAGCAAACGGTGGGCAGTATGCTTTTAATACAGTAAATATAGAAAAAATATGTCATAAGTCATTTAAATGTGCCAAAATTGCTGCTGCCAGCTGGTGGCGCTATGCCTATAACTGATTATTGACATGTAGATGTGTTCAGGCCAGCACTATTATCAAACATATGAAGTTTGGTGCAGATTGACCTTGGTGTGTTTGAGTTAGTGAAATATATGAGATATCCTGCTGCCAACAGGTGGCGCTATGATAATATCTGAATATTGGTCTTTAGGTGTCTTCAGGCCAGGACTCTTACCAAACCTGTGAATTTTGTGGCAGATCAGACATTTTCAGGCTAAGTTATAACCACTTCTATGTCTATGCAGAAACATCAAATTTTGTCAGGCCACCACGGACATGCCCTTTAATGAAAACTCAAGATCTTCACAATTTAACATCTCTAAGGCCTCAAGATCAGACTGACCAAATATAATGTTGATTTAATTAAATGCAATCAATGCAAGGACTTCAGATAGATGCCAACTGTGAACCAGTATGCTACAAATAAGAACATGTAATTCATGATGATAGCAAAATGTTGTTATTGCTTCCTTTATATCCACCACTTCTGCTTAAATGTCATTGTTACCTATCTGTACAATTTTTGTATAATATATTTTTGTATAAAATCAATTGTTGTCATAACTAAGAATCAATAAGGAAGACGGTGCCCAGTTGGCACATGCATTCACAGTAACCATCTGCTAGTTTGGATTTTAAGTTTACAGAATTGAAAGGGTTACACTTTAAAATCAACACACAGACACATACACACAAAATATAAAATGTTGCCATCCAGTTTCATTTGTTAAAATTAACTATATCAGTTAACATGACCAATAAATAAATAGCATTTATTAATGTTAATTAATATTAAGCTAAAAAAAGTATTCATATAAAGTTTATGTACTGTGAATTAACATGAACATGAACACAGTTCATGTGGGTGTACAGCAATACACAATAAAGTGCTCTATAAACGCTTCATTCTTTCAAAATATCTTTAAAAATCAAGTTGAGTATTTTAACGGGGTGATACATATATATAACTGATCTTAAAATTATGGTTTTCAGATGTTTTGAAGAGATAACAGTAACGTTTGTTTTGTTGTCAAAGTTTGTCTTAATTTTTTATTATTATGATTTTATATTCAATAAATAACACTATGTAAATATTGTCTATCAATGAAGATAAATTGATCATGCTAAAAAGTTGTATTTTTTTAAATCTTTTGCTATGTGACTGAATAGGACAAGTTCATGGTACAGTTAAGTAAAAAATAAATAAAAAACAACAACTGCAAAAAATGAACAATGAAAGACTTAGTGACCCTTTATATTTTCTCAAAATATCAGACTCTCAAAGATCAGACATATTTATGTAATTACACTACATACAGTATGTGCATTTTGTTCAAAGATGGTCTGTAGGATGGCTCTCTACTCTGTCACCCTCTCTGCCTCTCACCCCTCCCCCCTGCAATAATGAGCTTCTCTGTGCCTGACTGAACGCACACACATACTGTAGAGACATTCACCAGAGTGACAGCAGGTTTCTGAGTTATTTTTTAAATTTTCTTTAATTCATAGAAGCTTGTATACATTTTTTATTTCCAGCACTTGCTCAGAATGATTAGATCTCTGTGTGAAAAAAGTTTTAAAGAGTTTGGATGCTGCACTTTAAAGATATAAAAATATATTTTACTATATCTTTAAAAAATCACCACGTCCACACCGTTCAAGATATCCAAAATCCGGTCGCAATTTAACATCTTCAGAATATTCTCTTTATGTTAAAAAAGTTTGGTGTGAACAGCTGGTTGTTCTTAGAAGTAGTGTGCATTTGTTTACAGCCTGATTTTTCCAAAAATCCACATTCAAATCAAAATAGCCGGCTTCCTGTTGGTCTCAGCTAATGAGTTTGATTTAGAAAGTTGTCCAAATTGATGAGATTAATATATGTACAGAGTTTAGTGACTGTAGGAAAAACTAACCCCCCAACTTTTGTCAAAAGATGGCGCTATAGAGTGCCTGCTCCACGCCCATTTATGACCTTTTGCCAGTGTCTAACTATCATAAATATTGATGTGTGTGTTGAGTTTCATGAAATTCTAAGCATGTTAACTGCCTCGAAAAGACAGGAATCTAATTTTAAAGTTTGACATGTTGCCATGGCAACAGCATTCGATTTATCATCGACCCCTTTACATATTCTTATCGGCCGTGTTTTGACATGATTTTGATGAAGTTTAAAGAAAATCGAGTAAAATTAAGAGGCTGATATCAAAGCATTTTGAAAATGACACACTTCCTGCTGCCAGTTGGTGGCGCTATAACTTTGACTCATAATAGTCACATTTATGGAATCGGCATCATACAACGAACAAACTGATGAAGTTTCATCAGAATCAGGCAATGTGGTCAACAGTTATTAGACACTTCCTGTTTCTCATTTCTCGCCATAACTTTGTCGCCTTGCCACGGCCAAACCGTTCGAGATATCAAAAATCTCCTCGCAATTTAGCGTCCCCAATGTCTTGAGATCATGCTGACCGAGTTTGGTGACAATCCCATGGAATTCCTGGGAGGAGTACGTTAAATTCCAGAGCATGCGCTTTTTAAACAGCCCTAAATATCTCACTTCCTGTTGCGTGGAGCCCATGACATAGAGTACAAAAGTTGTTTGGCTCAGTGAGATCTATATGTGTACCGAGTTTCATATCAATACATGCAAGTATGTGTGCGCAGTACATCAAGTTTTCAAACTGTGTTCCAGGGGGCGCTGTAGAGGCCCTGAACCACGCCCGGGTCCCAGCCTCTTTGGCGTCCTGATGGCCGCAGATTCCGACGTGTGTGCAAATTTTCAAGAGTTTTTGAGTATGTTAAGGCCCCCAAAAGTGCCCGGAAGGTTGAAAAAAAAAAAAAAAAAAAAAAAAAAAAAAATAATAACCCTTAGAAGAACAATAGGGCCTTCGCCCTTTTGGGCTCGGGCCCTAATTAAAGCTGCAAGCAGCGATGGTAGGGCCCTCGCACTCGGGCTCACCGCCGATCGGTGGCGAATGGTGGGCACTATGCTATTAACACAGTAAATGTAGGAGGAATATGTCAAAGTCATTGATATGTGCCAATCTTCCTGCTGCCAGCTGGTGGCGCTATGCCTATAAATGAATATTGGCATGCAGATGTGTTCAGGCCAGTGCTTTTATCAAACATATGAAGTTTGGTGAAGCTTGAACATGGCATGCTTGAGTGTAAGTCATGACATATCCTGCTGCCAACAGGTGGCGCTATTACAAAATATTGGCTTTTAGATGTCTTCAGGCCAGGACTATTGGCAATCATGTCAAGTTTGGTGCAAATTGTACATTGCATTCTTAAGTTAGTGTAAAACAAGTAATTTGCTGTTGCCAGCTGGTGGCGCTATGACTATAACTAAATATTGGCATGTAAATGTATTCAGGCCAAGACTCTTATCAAACATATTAAGTTTGGGGCTGATTGGACATTGCATGCCTGAGTTACAGTAACTTCCTATTTCATTGCATTAAGAGTATGCTTTAGCACTTAGCTAAATGTTGCTTACATGTTTCTAGCATGTTGCTACCCTATTTAACACTTGTTGATATTTTTAAAATGTTGCTGGGCATCCACAACAGTATTAAACATGTGACTTCCTGTTGCCAGCAGGTGGCACTATGACTATAACTGAATATGGGCATGGGCTTGTGTTCAGACCAGGACTCTTATCAAACATATTAAGCTTGGGTCAGATTGGACTTTGTATGCATGAGTTACAACTTATTTTTCTTTGTATTAATATCATGCTTTAGCTCTCAGCTAAGTGTTGCTAGCATGTTTTAACACGATTCTAGCATGATGCTAGCCTATTTAAAACTTGCTGACGCTTTTTATTATGTTGCTAGGAGTCCGTAACACCATTAAACGTCACTTCCTGTTGTCAGCAGGTGGCGCTGTGACTATAACTGAATATGGGCATGTATATATCTTCAGGCCAGGACTCTTATCAAACGTGAAGTTTGGGGCTGATTGGACATTGCATGTCTGAGTTACAGTAACTTCCTGTTTTATGTCTTTAACAACATGCTTTAGCACTAAGTAAGTGTTGCTAGCATGTTTGAGTACGTTTTAAACTAGTTTAGCACTCAATGGCTTTTTTAGTGTGTTGCTAATAGTGTGTCACAGTGTTAAACATGTCACTTCCTGTTGACAGTAGGTGGCGCTATAACTATAACTGAATATTGGCATGTAGATATCTTCAGGCCAGGACTGTTATCAAACATGTGAAGTTTGGGGCTGATTGGACATTGCATGCCTGAGTTACAGTAACTTCCTGTTTCATTGCATTAAGAGTATGCTTTAGCACTTAGCTAAATGTTGCTAACATGTTATAGCATGTTTCTAGCATGTTGCTACCCTGTTTAACAGTTGTTGAATTTTTTTTAAATGTTGCTAGGCATCCACAACAGTATAAAACATGTGGCTTCCTGTTACCAGCTGGTGGCGCTATGACTATAACTGAATACGGGCATGGGCGTGTGTTTAGGCCAGGATTCTTATCAAACATGTTAAGTTTGGGGCTGATTGGACATTGTATGCCTGAGTTAGAGTAACTTCCTGTTTCATTGTATTATTAGCATGCTTTAGCATATTAGCTAAGTGTTGCTAGCATGCTTTATTATTTTTGTAGCATGTTGAATATTAAGTTTGGGTCAGATTCAACATTATATACATGAGTTACAGCAATTTCCTTTTGTATTTGTATTAATAGCATGCTTTAGCTCTTAGCTAAGTGTTGCTAGCATGTTTTAGCATGTTTGTAGCATGTTGCTAGCCTATTTAAGACTTGTTAACGCTTTTCAATATGTTTCTAGGAGTCCGTAACAGTGTTAAACATGTCATTTCCTGTTGTCAGCAGGTGGCGCTATGACTATAACTGAATATGGGCATTGACGTGTGTTCAGGACCGGACTGTCATCAAACATGTGAAGTTTGAGGCAGATCGGACATCGTATGCCTGAGTTATAGCAACTTCCTTTTTCATGGCAAAACATCAAAGTTTGTCCGGCCGCCACGGACACGCCCTTCGACGAAAACTCTAAAGCTTCGCAATTTAACATCGCAAAGGCCTTATGATGACACTCAGCAAATTTGAAGATGATCGGATAAAAACTGTAGGAGGAGTTCGTTAAAGTATGAGGCCTGAAAATGGCAAAAACTGCACAAAAATCGTACAGGAAATTCAATATAACGGACTTCCTGTTGGGTTTCGGATGTTGCACCAGGAGACTTTTTTGTAGGTATTGGTGTGTTACATATGTGTACCGAGTTTCGTACATGTACGTGAAACGTAGCTCGAGGGGCACTCCGTTGAAATTTTATAGGTGGCGCTATCGAGCCATTTTGCCACACCCACTTTTGAAAACCATATCAGATGTAAATTTTCGCCAGGTCTGATGCGTGTGCAAAGTTTCGTGAGTTTTCGGGCATGTTTAGGCCCTCAAAAAGACTTTTCATTTTGGAGAAGAAGAAGAAGAAGAAGAATTAAAGCTGCGAGCAGCGATGAACGGGCCCTCGCACCCGGGCTCACCGCCGACCGGTGGCTTTAGGAAAACAGCAAAGGGTGGGCAGTATGCTTTTAATACAGTAAATATATGAGAAATATGTCATAAGTCATTTAAATGTGCCAAACTTCCCATTGGCAGCTGGTGGCGCTATGCCTTTAAATGGCATGTAGATGTGTTCAGGTCAGCACTATTATCAAACATATGAAGTTTGGTGCAGATTGACCTTGGTATGTTTGAGTTAGTGAAAGATATGATATATCCTGGTGTCAACAGGTGGCGCTATGATAATATCTGAATATTGGCCTTTAGGTGTCTTCAGGCCAGGACTCTTACCAAACCTCTGAAGTTTGAGGCAGATCAGACATTTTATGGCTGAGTTATTACACCTATGTCCATGGCAAAACATCAAACTTTGTCAGGCCGCCACGGACACGCCCTTTACTGAAACTCAAGATCTTCACAATTTAACATCTCTAAGGCCTCTAGATCAGACTGACCAAATATAATGTTGATTTCATTAAATGTCTAGGAGGAGTTTGCTATAAACCTAATCCCCTGCAAGGACTTCAGATAATGCCAACTGTGAACCAAATGTGAACATTTTCCCAATAATTTGATGATGATGATAAGAACATGTAATTCATGATGATAACAAAATGTTATTATTGCTTGCATTACATTCACCACTTCTGCTTAAATCGTTACCTATCTGTACAATTTGTATGTGGATATTGCTTTGCTGGTGACTCCTGTTATAAGACATCACTCTTAAGCGCTACATAACTAAGAATCAATAAGGAAAACGGTGCACAGTTGGCACATGCATTCACAGTAACCCTCTGCTAGTTTGGATTTTAAGTTTACTGAATTGAAAGGGTTACACTTTAAAATCAACACAGAGACACATACACACAATATATAAAATGATGCCATCCAGTTTCATTTGTTAACATTAACTATATTAGTTAACATGAACAATAATTAAATAGCATTTATTAATGTTAATTAATATTAAGCTAAAAAAAAGTATTCATATATTGTTTAAAGGTAAATTAGTTTATGTACTGTGAATTAACATGAACATGAACACAGTTCATGTGGGTGTACAGCAATACACAAAGTGCTCTATAAACGCTTAATTCTTTCAAAATATCTTTAAAAATCAAGTTGAGTGTTTTAATGGGGCGATATATATATAACTGATCTTAAAATGATGGTTTTCGGATGTTTTGAACAGATAACAGCTAAGTTTGTTTTGTTGTCAAAGTTTGTCTTGAAATTTTTAATTATTATAATTTTATATTCAATAAATACCACTATGAAAATATTGTCTACAATGAAGATTATTCACTCATGCTTAAAAGTTGTATTTTTCTTAATCTTTTGCTATGTGACTGAATAGGACAAGTTCATGGTACAGTTCAGTAAAAATAAATAAAAAACAACAACTGCAAAATACAAAACAATGAAAGATTTAATGACCCTTTATATTTTCTCAAAATATCAGACATATTTATGTCGATTACGCTACAGCAATGTTCATCTTCCTCAAAGATGGTCTTAAGCAAAACAGCATGTTCCACTGGTCTCTCTCCCTTACACCCCTCCCCCCTTCAGTCACTCTTCAGTGACTCAATGGTGACTGAACACAGACAGGCACAGGCAGAGTGACAGCAGGTTTCTAATTTCTTTTTTTAATTTTCTTTAATTCATAGAAGTTTGCATAAAATTGATATTTACACCACTTGCTCAGAATGATAAGATCTCTGTGTGAAAAAAGTTGTAAAGAGTTTGGATGCTGCACTTTAAAGATATAAAAAAATTACGGTTATGTTTTTTACTACATCTTTAAAAAATCACCACGTCAACACCGTTCAAGATATCCCAAATTCGCTCGCAATTTAACATCTTCAGAATCTTCTCTTCATGTTAAAAAAGTTTGGTGTGAATACCTTATTTTTCTTAGAAGGAGTGTGAATTTGTTTACAGCCTGATTTTTCCAAAAATCCACATTCAAATCAAAATAGCCGGCTTCCTGTTGGTCTTAGCTAATGAGTTTGATTTAGAAAGTTGTCCAGATTGATGAGAACAATATATGTACAGAGTTTGGTGACTGTAGGAAAAACTAACCCCCCAACTTTTGTCAAAAGATGGCGCTATAGAGTGCCTGCTCCACACCCATTTATGACCTTTTGCCAGTGTCTAACTATCATTAATATTGACGTGTGTGTTGAGTTTCATGAAATTCTAAGCATGTTATCTGCCTCGAAAAGACAGGAATCTAATTTTAAAGTTTGACACGTTGCCATGGCAACAGCATTTGATTTATCATCGACCCCTTTACATATTCTCATCGGCCGTGTTTTGACATGATTTTGATGAAGTTTGAAGAAAATCAAGTAAAATTAAGAGGCTGATTTCAAAGGATTTTGAAAATGACACGTTTCCTGCTGCCAGTTGGTGGCGCTATAACTTTGACTCATAATAGTCACATTTATGGAAGCGGCATCATACAACAAACAAACCGGTGAAGTTTCATAAGAATCAAGCAATGTGTGCAACAGTAATTAGACACTTCCTGTTTCTCATTTCTCGCCATAACTTTGTCGCCTTGCCACGGCCAAACCGTTCGAGATATCAAAAATCTCCTCGCAATTTAGCGTCCCCAATGTCTTGAGATCATGCTGACCGAGTTTGGTGACAATCCTATGGAAACCCTGGGAGGAGTACGTTAAATTCCAGAGCATGCGCTTTTTAAACAGCCTTAAATATCTCACTTCCTGTTGCGTTCAGCCCATGACATAGAGTACAAAAGGTGTTTGGCTCAGTGAGATCTATATGTGTACCGAGTTTCATATCAATACGTGCAAGTATGTGTGCGCAGTACATCAAGTTTTCAAACTGTGTTCCAGGGGGCGCTGTAGAGGCCCTGAACCACGCCCGGGTCCCAGCCTCTGTGGCGTCCGGACGACGGCAGATTCCGACATGTGTGCAAATTTTCAAGAGTTTTTGAGTATGTTAAGGCCCCCAAAAGTGCCCCAACGGTTGAAAAAAAAAAAAAAAAAAAAAAAAAAAATTAAAGCTGCAAGCAGCGTTGACCGGGCCCTCGCCGACTGGCAGTCGCCATCCCGATAGCATCAGGAAAACGGTGCCCAGTTGGCACATGCATTCACAGTAACCCTTTGGACTAACCCTAACTGTCTCTCCTCCTGTCTGACTCTTTCTCTTGCCACCCATCCCCCCTCCACTTACCACACAAACACACACATAGAGTGCAGAGCAGAGTGAGATCAGATATGTTTTTTAATTTTCTTTCATTCGTGGAGTTTTGTATAATTGTGAAATGAACTGTGTTTAATCAGAATGAATAGTTATTTGTATGAAAAAAGTTTCAAAGAGTTAGGATGCTGCACTTTAAATATATAATAAATCATTGAAAATTGAAAATGGAAAATGAAATTCTAGGCAGGCTATCTGCCTCAAAAACACAGGAAACAAATATTTGAATGTATTTTGTATTTTTATTTATTTGCCATGGCAACAGCATTTGATGCATCAGAGACGCCTTTACAGACTCTCATCGGCCGTGTTTTTACATCATTCTGATGAAGTTTGAAGAAAATCGAGTACAAATATATTGTTCGTTGTTCGTTCGTGTGTTAGTTCATTAACCATTGTTAACAAAAGAGACCCTATTTTAAATAGTTACCATGTTTTATGATCTACAACCATTTTTAAATATTATTTTAATGATCTATAAGCATCTGTGAAATAATTATAAACAAATATATTAAAAATAAATACATATTAACTTAGTTGATGTATTTGTTCCTCATTCTAATTAAGTGAACTGAGCAGTATAGTGTCATACTTATAAGATTTTTTATTCTATCAGTGAGATTGTATATATGTATATAAATCATATAATTTTTCCTTAAAAGATTAAAAAAAGATTTTAATGCTCTTTAAGCACCTATACAAAATAATTATGTAAAAGTACACTGACAGTACAGTATATATTAACTGATTCTATGGATTATTTTCATTCTTATACACTGAGAATGAGCTAAATAGCATTATTGTTCAAACGATTCCTTATCTTATGAGGACCTCTAGTGTTCATCCCTGGTACTAGAGCTTTAATCTGACAATTTATATGACACTTTTAATGTTTTTGGGGCCTCTGAGCATGATAACATTTTGAAACTACACGTATTTCCTAAGAATTTCTTGTTCTTTATATGTAAAAAGTTTTGATGAGTTAGAATAATGCAATTTAAAGATATATGGAAATAACTCTCCATCTTTTTTACTGTTACTTTCATAAATCACCACATCAACACCGTTCAAGATATCCCAAAGCCGTTCACATTTTAACATCTTCAGTATCTTGGCACCATGTTGACAAAGTTTGATGTGCACTGTCTGATTCTGCTATGAGTGATATGAATTTATTCAGCTATATTTTTCCAAAAATCCACATTCAAATCAAAATAGCTGACTTCCTGTTGGTCGTAGCTAATGGGTGTAAATTTTTTGCAAAAAAAATCTGGTGAGCAAAAATTATTAGGCTGTAGTTAAGAACTGTTAGTTTTATGAACAGTTAGAATGTTTTGTATATGCAGACAAGGGCTTTATGATGGGCCTGATTTGAATTTAGAAAAAAAAAAAAAAATTCTTAAACATGTTTGAAGTTCTTAATAGATTTCACTGTTGCACATTTAGTCTTTTTATTTTTTTACAGTAATGTGCATTTTGCAGTTTGTTTACATGGTGTACATTGGATGCACATATTTATGACTTCTTGTTACAGTATTCATTTAAAAAAAAAGTTGTTTAAAATAAACAACTGTGCGCACCCTATTATTAATGTAGATGTGTATTTCAGTAATAAACTTAAGTAGGGGAGTTTTAAGTTACCAGCATTTATATCAAAATAGTGATCCCATGTCTGCAAAACTAACATTTTAAATGAAATATTGATAGCTAATCGATATCGAATCGAAACCATAAAAATAACAATCGAATCGAATTGCCAAATTGGTCACAATACCCAGCCCTAATTCAGATCCTAATGAATAAACAACCAAGAGTTTAAATATTCCCTTCTATCTCCTCCTCTCTGACTCTCTCTTTCCACCCATCCCCCCTCCCCACTCTCACCCTAACACTCAAAAAACACACACCCACTTACCACGCACACACATAAGTGCAGAGCAGAGAGGGATCAGATTTGTTTTTTAATTTTCATTAATTCATAGATCTTTGTATAATTATGAAATGAACGGTGTCTGATCAGAATGACTAGTAGTCTGTATGAAAAAAGTTTCAAAGACTTTGGATGCTGCACTTTAAAGATATAATAAAATTACGGCTATCTTTTTTTACTCCGATTTCAATCAATCACCACATCAACACCGTTCAAGATATCCTAAATCTGCTCGCAATTTAGAATCTTCAGAATGTTGGCATCATGTCAAAAAAGTTTGGTGTGAATTGGTTGGTTTTCCCGAGAGAAGTATATAAAATTCCACAACCTGATTTTTCCAAATATCCACATTCAAATCAAAATAGCCGACTTCCTGTCGATCGTAGCTAATGGGTGTAAATTAGAAATGTTTCTGGCTTGATGAGATCAATATATGTACCGAGTTTGCTGACTGTAGGACAAACTAAACCCCCAACTTTTGTCAAAAGGTGGCGCTATGGAGCGCCTGCTCCACGCCCATTTATGGGCTTTTATCAGTGTCTAAATATCATTAATACAGATGTGTGTGTGAAGTTTCATGAAATTCTGAGTATTTTAAGTGGCTCCAAAACACAAAAAGCTAAAGTTAAAGTTTGGCACGTTGCCATGGCAACATGATAAAAGTTATCGATAATGCAATTCACAGATTCTCATTGGCCGTGTTTCAACATTATTGAGAAGAAGTTTGAAGCAAATTGAGTAAAATTAAGAGGTTGATTTAAAAGCATTTAGAAAACGTTGCGCTTTGTGCTGCCAGTTGGTGGCGCTATAACTTTGACTCCTAATAGTCACATCTCTGTGATCGGCATCATAAGATGAACAAACTGCTGAAGTTTGGTCAAAATCAGACAAAGTGTGTTAAAGTTATTAGACACTTCCTGTTTCTCATTTCTCGCCATAACTTTGTCGCCCCGCCACGGCCAAACCGTTCGAGATATCAAAAATCCCCTGGCAATTTTGCGTCCCCAATGTCTTGAGATCATGCTGACCGAGTTTGGTGGCCATCGGTGGAAAGGTCTAGGAGGAGTATTTCAAATTCCATTGCATGCGCTTTTTAGACATCCCTGAATAGCTGACTTCCTGTTTGGTGAAGCACGGACTGTGAGCACGGAAGTTGTTCGGCCCGATGAGGTCTATATGTGTATGAATTTTGGTGACTGTAGATCAATTGGTGTGCACTCCAGAGTCCCTCAAAAGTCGCAATTTTTAATGCTGTGCCACGCCCCCCCCAGGTGACCCCCCCATGTCAACGTCTGTCCGGCCCTGATGGCCGCAGGTTCCAATGTGTGTGCAAATTTTCAAGAGTTTTCGTGTATGTTAAGGGCCCCAAAATCCCCCAAAACATTGAAAAAAAAATAATAATAATAATAATAATAATCCTTAGAAAAACAATAGGGCCTTCGCCCTTTTGGGCTCGGGCCCTAATAAGAACCCTTAGAAGAACAATAGGGCCTTCGCCCTTTTGGGCTCGGGCCCTAATTAAAGCTGCAAGCAGCGATGGTAGGGCCCTCGCACTCGGGCTCACCGCCGATCGGTGGTGAATGGTGGGCACTATGCTATTAACACAGAAAATGTAGGAGGAATATGTCAAAGTCATTGATATGTGCCAATCTTCCTTCTGCCAGCTGGTGGCGCTATGCTTATAACTGAATATTGGCATGCAGATGTGTTCAGGCCAGTGCTTTTATCAAACATATGAAGTCTGGTGAAGCTTGAACATGGCATGCTTGAGTGTAAGTCATGACATATCCTGCTGCCAACAGGTGGCGCTATTACAAAATATTGGCTTTTAGATGTCTTCAGGCCAGGACTATTGGCAAACATGTCAAGTTTGGTGCAAATTGTACATTGCATGCTTAAGTTAGTGTAAAACAAGTAATTTGCTGTTGCCAGCTGGTGGCGCTATGACTATAACTAAATATTGGCATGTATATATCTTCAGGCCAGGACTCTTATCAAACATGTGAAGTTTGGGGCTGATTGGACATTGCATGCCTGAGTTACAGTAACTTCCTGTTTCATTGCATTAAGAGTATGCTTTAGCACTTAGCTAAATGTTGCTAACATGTTTCTAGCATGTTGCTACCCTATTTAACACTTGTTGATATTTTTAAAATGTTGCTTGGCATCCACAACAGTATTAAACATGTGACTTCCTGTTGCCAGCAGGTGGCACTATGACTATAACTGAATATGGGCATGGGCTTGTGTTCAGACCAGGACTCTTATCAAACATATTAAGCTTGGGTCAGATTGGACATTGTATGCATGAGTTACACTTATTTTTCTTTGTATTAATATCATGCTTTAGCTCTCAGCTAAGTGTTGCTAGCATGTTTTAACATGATTCTAGCATGATGCTAGCCTATTTAAAACTTGCTGACGCTTTTTATTATGTTGCTAGGAGTCCGTAACACCATTAAACGTTACTTCCTGTTGTCAGCAGGTGGCGCTGTGACTATAACTGAATATGGGCATGTATATATCTTCAGGCCAGGACTCTTATCAAACGTGAAGTTTGGGGCTGATTGGACATTGCATGTCTGAGTTACAGTAACTTCCTGTTTTATGTCTTTAACAACATGCTTTAGCACTAAGTAAGTGTTGCTAGCATGTTTGAGTACGTTTTAAACTAGTTTAGCACTCAATGGCTTTTTTAGTGTGTTGTTAATAGTGTGTCACAGTGTTAAACATGTCACTTCCTGTTGACAGTAGGTGGCGCTATAACTATAACTGAATATTGGCATGTAGATATCTTCAGGCCAGGACTGTTATCAAACATGTGAAGTTTGGGGCTGATTGGACATTGCATGCCTGAGTTACAGTAACTTCCTGTTTCATTGCATTAAGAGTATGCTTTAGCACTTAGCTAAATGTTGCTAACATGTTATAGCATGTTGCTACCCTATTTAACACTTGTTGATATTTTTAAAATGTTGCTGGGCATCCACAACAGTATTAAACATGTGACTTCCTGTTGCCAGCAGGTGGCACTATGACTATAACTGAATATGGGCATGGGCTTGTGTTCAGACCAGGACTCTTATCAAACATATTAAGCTTGGGTCAGATTGGACATTGTATGCATGAGTTACACTTATTTTTCTTTGTATTAATATCATGCTTTAGCTCTCAGCTAAGTGTTGCTAGCATGTTTTAACATGATTCTAGCATGATGCTAGCCTATTTAAAACTTGCTGACGCTTTTTATTATGTTGCTAGGAGTCCGTAACACCATTAAACGTCACTTCCTGTTGTCAGCAGGTGGCGCTGTGACTATAACTGAATATGGGCATGTATATATCTTCAGGCCAGGACTCTTATCAAACGTGAAGTTTGGGGCTGATTGGACATTGCATGTCTGAGTTACAGTAACTTCCTGTTTTATGTCTTTAACAACATGCTTTAGCACTAAGTAAGTGTTGCTAGCATGTTTGAGTACGTTTTAAACTAGTTTAGCACTCAATGGCTTTTTTAGTGTGTTGCTAATAGTGTGTCACAGTGTTAAACATGTCACTTCCTGTTGACAGTAGGTGGCGCTATAACTATAACTGAATATTGGCATGTAGATATCTTCAGGCCAGGACTGTTATCAAACATGTGAAGTTTGGGGCTGATTGGACATTGCATGCCTGAGTTACAGTAACTTCCTGTTTCATTGCATTAAGAGTATGCTTTAGCACTTAGCTAAATGTTGCTAACATGTTATAGCATGTTTCTAGCATGTTGCTACCCTGTTTAACAGTTGTTGAATTTTTTTAAAATGTTGCTAGGCATCCACAACAGTATTAAACATGTGGCTTCCTGTTGACAGTAGGTGGCGCTATCACTATAACTGAATACGGGCATGGGCGTGTGTTTAGGCCAGGATTCTTATCAAACATGTTAAGTTTGGGGCTGATTGGACATTGTATGCCTGAGTTAGAGTAACTTCCTGTTTCATTGTATTATTAGCATGCTTTAGCATATTAGCTAAGTGTTGCTAGCATGCTTTATTATTTTTGTAGCATGTTGAATATTAAGTTTGGGTCAGATTCTACATTATATACATGAGTTACAGCAATTTACTTTTGTATTTGTATTAATAGCATGCTTTAGCTCTTAGCTAAGTGTTGCTAGCATGTTTTAGCATGTTTGTAGCATGTTGCTAGCCTATTTAAGACTTGTTAACGCTTTTCAATATGTTTCTAGGAGTCCGTAACAGTGTTAAACATGTCATTTCCTGTTGTCAGCAGGTGGCGCTATGACTATAACTGAATATGGGCACTGACGTGTGTTCAGGACCGGACTGTCATCAAACATGTGAAGTTTGAGGCAGATCGGACATCGTATGCCTGAGTTATAGCAACTTCCTTTTTCATGGCGAAACATCAAAGTTTGTCCGGCCGCCACGGACACGCCCTTTGACGAAAACTCTAAAGCTTCGCAATTTAACATCGCAAAGGCCTTATGATGACACTCAGCAAATTTGAAGATGATCGGATAAAAACTGTAGGAGGAGTTCGTTAAAGTATGAGGCCTGAAAATGGCAAAAACTGCACAAAAATCGTACAGGAAATTCAATATAACGGACTTCCTGTTGGGTTTCGGATGTTGCACCAGGAGACTTTTTTGTAGGTATTGGTGTGTTACATATGTGTACCGAGTTTCGTACATGTACGTGAAACGTAGCTCGAGGGGCACTCCGTTGAAATTTTATAGGTGGCGCTATCGAGCCATTTTGCCACACCCACTTTTGAAAACCATATCAGATGTAAATTTTCGCCAGGTCAGATGCGTGTGCAAAGTTTCGTGAGTTTTCGGGCATGTTTAGGCCCTCAAAAAGACTTTTCATTTTGGAGAAGAAGAAGAAGAAGAAGAATAATAATAAACGGAGCAATTCCAATAGGGTCCTCGCACTGTAGTGCTCGGGCCCTAATTAAAGCTGCAAGCAGCGATGGTAGGGCCCTCGCACTCGGGCTCACCGCCGATCGGTGGCGAATGGTGGGCACTATGCTATTAACACAGTAAATGTAGGAGGAATATGTCAAAGTCATTGATATGTGCCAATCTTCCTGCTGCCAGCTGGTGGCGCTATGCCTATAAATGAATATTGGCATGCAGATGTGTTCAGGCCAGTGCTTTTATCAAACATATGAAGTTTGGTGAAGCTTGAACATGGCATGCTTGAGTGTAAGTCATGACATATCCTGCTGCCAACAGGTGGCGCTATTACAAAATATTGGCTTTTAGATGTCTTCAGGCCAGGACTATTGGCAATCATGTCAAGTTTGGTGCAAATTGTACATTGCATTCTTAAGTTAGTGTAAAACAAGTAATTTGCTGTTGCCAGCTGGTGGCGCTATGACTATAACTAAATATTGGCATGTAAATGTATTCAGGCCAAGACTCTTATCAAACATATTAAGTTTGGGGCTGATTGGACATTGCATGCCTGAGTTACAGTAACTTCCTATTTCATTGCATTAAGAGTATGCTTTAGCACTTAGCTAAATGTTGCTTACATGTTTCTAGCATGTTGCTACCCTATTTAACACTTGTTGATATTTTTAAAATGTTGCTGGGCATCCACAACAGTATTAAACATGTGACTTCCTGTTGCCAGCAGGTGGCACTATGACTATAACTGAATATGGGCATGGGCTTGTGTTCAGACCAGGACTCTTATCAAACATATTAAGCTTGGGTCAGATTGGACTTTGTATGCATGAGTTACAACTTATTTTTCTTTGTATTAATATCATGCTTTAGCTCTCAGCTAAGTGTTGCTAGCATGTTTTAACACGATTCTAGCATGATGCTAGCCTATTTAAAACTTGCTGACGCTTTTTATTATGTTGCTAGGAGTCCGTAACACCATTAAACGTCACTTCCTGTTGTCAGCAGGTGGCGCTGTGACTATAACTGAATATGGGCATGTATATATCTTCAGGCCAGGACTCTTATCAAACGTGAAGTTTGGGGCTGATTGGACATTGCATGTCTGAGTTACAGTAACTTCCTGTTTTATGTCTTTAACAACATGCTTTAGCACTAAGTAAGTGTTGCTAGCATGTTTGAGTACGTTTTAAACTAGTTTAGCACTCAATGGCTTTTTTAGTGTGTTGCTAATAGTGTGTCACAGTGTTAAACATGTCACTTCCTGTTGACAGTAGGTGGCGCTATAACTATAACTGAATATTGGCATGTAGATATCTTCAGGCCAGGACTGTTATCAAACATGTGAAGTTTGGGGCTGATTGGACATTGCATGCCTGAGTTACAGTAACTTCCTGTTTCATTGCATTAAGAGTATGCTTTAGCACTTAGCTAAATGTTGCTAACATGTTATAGCATGTTTCTAGCATGTTGCTACCCTGTTTAACAGTTGTTGAATTTTTTTTAAATGTTGCTAGGCATCCACAACAGTATAAAACATGTGGCTTCCTGTTACCAGCTGGTGGCGCTATGACTATAACTGAATACGGGCATGGGCGTGTGTTTAGGCCAGGATTCTTATCAAACATGTTAAGTTTGGGGCTGATTGGACATTGTATGCCTGAGTTAGAGTAACTTCCTGTTTCATTGTATTATTAGCATGCTTTAGCATATTAGCTAAGTGTTGCTAGCATGCTTTATTATTTTTGTAGCATGTTGAATATTAAGTTTGGGTCAGATTCAACATTATATACATGAGTTACAGCAATTTCCTTTTGTATTTGTATTAATAGCATGCTTTAGCTCTTAGCTAAGTGTTGCTAGCATGTTTTAACATGTTTGTAGCATGTTGCTAGCCTATTTAAGACTTGTTAACGCTTTTCAATATGTTTCTAGGAGTCCGTAACAGTGTTAAACATGTAATTTCCTGTTGTCAGCAGGTGGCGCTATGACTATAACTGAATATGGGCACTGACGTGTGTTCAGGACCGGACTGTCATCAAACATGTGAAGTTTGAGGCAGATCGGACATCGTATGCCTGAGTTATAGCAACTTCCTTTTTCATGGCGAAACATCAAAGTTTGTCCGGCCGCCACGGACACGCCCTTCGACGAAAACTCTAAAGCTTCGCAATTTAACATCGCAAAGGCCTTATGATGACACTCAGCAAATTTGAAGATGATCGGATAAAAACTGAAGGAGGAGTTCGTTAAAGTATGAGGCCTGAAAATGGCAAAAACTGCACAAAAATCGTACAGGAAATTCAATATAACGGACTTCCTGTTGGGTTTCGGATGTTGCACCAGGAGACTTTTTTGTAGGTATTGGTGTGTTACATATGTGTACCGAGTTTCGTACATGTACGTGAAACGTAGCTCGAGGGGCACTCCGTTGAAATTTTATAGGTGGCGCTATCGAGCCATTTTGCCACACCCACTTTTGAAAACCATATCAGATGTAAATTTTCGCCAGGTCTGATGCGTGTGCAAAGTTTCGTGAGTTTTCGGGCATGTTTAGGCCCTCAAAAAGACTTTTCATTTTGGAGAAGAAGAAGAATAATAATAAACGGAGCAATTCCAATAGGGTCCTCGCACTGTAGTGCTCGGGCCCTAATTAAAGCTGCAAGCAGCGATGGTAGGGCCCTCGCACTCGGGCTCACCGCCGATCGGTGGCGAATGGTGGGCACTATGCTATTAACACAGTAAATGTAGGAGGAATATGTCAAAGTCATTGATATGTGCCAATCTTCCTGCTGCCAGCTGGTGGCGCTATGCCTATAAATGAATATTGGCATGCAGATGTGTTCAGGCCAGTGCTTTTATCAAACATATGAAGTTTGGTGAAGCTTGAACATGGCATGCTTGAGTGTAAGTCATGACATATCCTGCTGCCAACAGGTGGCGCTATTACAAAATATTGGCTTTTAGATGTCTTCAGGCCAGGACTATTGGCAATCATGTCAAGTTTGGTGCAAATTGTACATTGCATTCTTAAGTTAGTGTAAAACAAGTAATTTGCTGTTGCCAGCTGGTGGCGCTATGACTATAACTAAATATTGGCATGTAAATGTATTCAGGCCAAGACTCTTATCAAACATATTAAGTTTGGGGCTGATTGGACATTGCATGCCTGAGTTACAGTAACTTCCTATTTCATTGCATTAAGAGTATGCTTTAGCACTTAGCTAAATGTTGCTTACATGTTTCTAGCATGTTGCTACCCTATTTAACACTTGTTGATATTTTTAAAATGTTGCTGGGCATCCACAACAGTATTAAACATGTGACTTCCTGTTGCCAGCAGGTGGCACTATGACTATAACTGAATATGGGCATGGGCTTGTGTTCAGACCAGGACTCTTATCAAACATATTAAGCTTGGGTCAGATTGGACTTTGTATGCATGAGTTACAACTTATTTTTCTTTGTATTAATATCATGCTTTAGCTCTCAGCTAAGTGTTGCTAGCATGTTTTAACACGATTCTAGCATGATGCTAGCCTATTTAAAACTTGCTGACGCTTTTTATTATGTTGCTAGGAGTCCGTAACACCATTAAACGTCACTTCCTGTTGTCAGCAGGTGGCGCTGTGACTATAACTGAATATGGGCATGTATATATCTTCAGGCCAGGACTCTTATCAAACGTGAAGTTTGGGGCTGATTGGACATTGCATGTCTGAGTTACAGTAACTTCCTGTTTTATGTCTTTAACAACATGCTTTAGCACTAAGTAAGTGTTGCTAGCATGTTTGAGTACGTTTTAAACTAGTTTAGCACTCAATGGCTTTTTTAGTGTGTTGCTAATAGTGTGTCACAGTGTTAAACATGTCACTTCCTGTTGACAGTAGGTGGCGCTATAACTATAACTGAATATTGGCATGTAGATATCTTCAGGCCAGGACTGTTATCAAACATGTGAAGTTTGGGGCTGATTGGACATTGCATGCCTGAGTTACAGTAACTTCCTGTTTCATTGCATTAAGAGTATGCTTTAGCACTTAGCTAAATGTTGCTAACATGTTATAGCATGTTTCTAGCATGTTGCTACCCTGTTTAACAGTTGTTGAATTTTTTTTAAATGTTGCTAGGCATCCACAACAGTATAAAACATGTGGCTTCCTGTTACCAGCTGGTGGCGCTATGACTATAACTGAATACGGGCATGGGCGTGTGTTTAGGCCAGGATTCTTATCAAACATGTTAAGTTTGGGGCTGATTGGACATTGTATGCCTGAGTTAGAGTAACTTCCTGTTTCATTGTATTATTAGCATGCTTTAGCATATTAGCTAAGTGTTGCTAGCATGCTTTATTATTTTTGTAGCATGTTGAATATTAAGTTTGGGTCAGATTCAACATTATATACATGAGTTACAGCAATTTCCTTTTGTATTTGTATTAATAGCATGCTTTAGCTCTTAGCTAAGTGTTGCTAGCATGTTTTAGCATGTTTGTAGCATGTTGCTAGCCTATTTAAGACTTGTTAACGCTTTTCAATATGTTTCTAGGAGTCCGTAACAGTGTTAAACATGTCATTTCCTGTTGTCAGCAGGTGGCGCTATGACTATAACTGAATATGGGCATTGACGTGTGTTCAGGACCGGACTGTCATCAAACATGTGAAGTTTGAGGCAGATCGGACATCGTATGCCTGAGTTATAGCAACTTCCTTTTTCATGGCGAAACATCAAAGTTTGTCCGGCCGCCACGGACACGCCCTTCGACGAAAACTCTAAAGCTTCGCAATTTAACATCGCAAAGGCCTTATGATGACACTCAGCAAATTTGAAGATGATCGGATAAAAACTGTAGGAGGAGTTCGTTAAAGTATGAGGCCTGAAAATGGCAAAAACTGCACAAAAATCGTACAGGAAATTCAATATAACGGACTTCCTGTTGGGTTTCGGATGTTGCACCAGGAGACTTTTTTGTAGGTATTGGTGTGTTACATATGTGTACCGAGTTTCGTACATGTACGTGAAACGTAGCTCGAGGGGCACTCCGTTGAAATTTTATAGGTGGCGCTATCGAGCCATTTTGCCACACCCACTTTTGAAAACCATATCAGATGTAAATTTTCGCCAGGTCTGATGCGTGTGCAAAGTTTCGTGAGTTTTCGGGCATGTTTAGGCCCTCAAAAAGACTTTTCATTTTGGAGAAGAAGAAGAAGAAGAAGAATTAAAGCTGCAAGCAGCGATGGTAGGGCCCTCGCACTCGGGCTCACCGCCGATCGGTGGCGAATGGTGGGCACTATGCTATTAACACAGTAAATGTAGGAGGAATATGTCAAAGTCATTGATATGTGCCAATCTTCCTGCTGCCAGCTGGTGGCGCTATGCCTATAAATGAATATTGGCATGCAGATGTGTTCAGGCCAGTGCTTTTATCAAACATATGAAGTTTGGTGAAGCTTGAACATGGCATGCTTGAGTGTAAGTCATGACATATCCTGCTGCCAACAGGTGGCGCTATTACAAAATATTGGCTTTTAGATGTCTTCAGGCCAGGACTATTGGCAATCATGTCAAGTTTGGTGCAAATTGTACATTGCATTCTTAAGTTAGTGTAAAACAAGTAATTTGCTGTTGCCAGCTGGTGGCGCTATGACTATAACTAAATATTGGCATGTAAATGTATTCAGGCCAAGACTCTTATCAAACATATTAAGTTTGGGGCTGATTGGACATTGCATGCCTGAGTTACAGTAACTTCCTATTTCATTGCATTAAGAGTATGCTTTAGCACTTAGCTAAATGTTGCTTACATGTTTCTAGCATGTTGCTACCCTATTTAACACTTGTTGATATTTTTAAAATGTTGCTGGGCATCCACAACAGTATTAAACATGTGACTTCCTGTTGCCAGCAGGTGGCACTATGACTATAACTGAATATGGGCATGGGCTTGTGTTCAGACCAGGACTCTTATCAAACATATTAAGCTTGGGTCAGATTGGACTTTGTATGCATGAGTTACAACTTATTTTTCTTTGTATTAATATCATGCTTTAGCTCTCAGCTAAGTGTTGCTAGCATGTTTTAACACGATTCTAGCATGATGCTAGCCTATTTAAAACTTGCTGACGCTTTTTATTATGTTGCTAGGAGTCCGTAACACCATTAAACGTCACTTCCTGTTGTCAGCAGGTGGCGCTGTGACTATAACTGAATATGGGCATGTATATATCTTCAGGCCAGGACTCTTATCAAACGTGAAGTTTGGGGCTGATTGGACATTGCATGTCTGAGTTACAGTAACTTCCTGTTTTATGTCTTTAACAACATGCTTTAGCACTAAGTAAGTGTTGCTAGCATGTTTGAGTACGTTTTAAACTAGTTTAGCACTCAATGGCTTTTTTAGTGTGTTGCTAATAGTGTGTCACAGTGTTAAACATGTCACTTCCTGTTGACAGTAGGTGGCGCTATAACTATAACTGAATATTGGCATGTAGATATCTTCAGGCCAGGACTGTTATCAAACATGTGAAGTTTGGGGCTGATTGGACATTGCATGCCTGAGTTACAGTAACTTCCTGTTTCATTGCATTAAGAGTATGCTTTAGCACTTAGCTAAATGTTGCTAACATGTTATAGCATGTTTCTAGCATGTTGCTACCCTGTTTAACAGTTGTTGAATTTTTTTTAAATGTTGCTAGGCATCCACAACAGTATAAAACATGTGGCTTCCTGTTACCAGCTGGTGGCGCTATGACTATAACTGAATACGGGCATGGGCGTGTGTTTAGGCCAGGATTCTTATCAAACATGTTAAGTTTGGGGCTGATTGGACATTGTATGCCTGAGTTAGAGTAACTTCCTGTTTCATTGTATTATTAGCATGCTTTAGCATATTAGCTAAGTGTTGCTAGCATGCTTTATTATTTTTGTAGCATGTTGAATATTAAGTTTGGGTCAGATTCAACATTATATACATGAGTTACAGCAATTTCCTTTTGTATTTGTATTAATAGCATGCTTTAGCTCTTAGCTAAGTGTTGCTAGCATGTTTTAACATGTTTGTAGCATGTTGCTAGCCTATTTAAGACTTGTTAACGCTTTTCAATATGTTTCTAGGAGTCCGTAACAGTGTTAAACATGTAATTTCCTGTTGTCAGCAGGTGGCGCTATGACTATAACTGAATATGGGCACTGACGTGTGTTCAGGACCGGACTGTCATCAAACATGTGAAGTTTGAGGCAGATCGGACATCGTATGCCTGAGTTATAGCAACTTCCTTTTTCATGGCGAAACATCAAAGTTTGTCCGGCCGCCACGGACACGCCCTTCGACGAAAACTCTAAAGCTTCGCAATTTAACATCGCAAAGGCCTTATGATGACACTCAGCAAATTTGAAGATGATCGGATAAAAACTGAAGGAGGAGTTCGTTAAAGTATGAGGCCTGAAAATGGCAAAAACTGCACAAAAATCGTACAGGAAATTCAATATAACGGACTTCCTGTTGGGTTTCGGATGTTGCACCAGGAGACTTTTTTGTAGGTATTGGTGTGTTACATATGTGTACCGAGTTTCGTACATGTACGTGAAACGTAGCTCGAGGGGCACTCCGTTGAAATTTTATAGGTGGCGCTATCGAGCCATTTTGCCACACCCACTTTTGAAAACCATATCAGATGTAAATTTTCGCCAGGTCTGATGCGTGTGCAAAGTTTCGTGAGTTTTCGGGCATGTTTAGGCCCTCAAAAAGACTTTTCATTTTGGAGAAGAAGAAGAATAATAATAAACGGAGCAATTCCAATAGGGTCCTCGCACTGTAGTGCTCGGGCCCTAATTAAAGCTGCAAGCAGCGATGGTAGGGCCCTCGCACTCGGGCTCACCGCCGATCGGTGGCGAATGGTGGGCACTATGCTATTAACACAGTAAATGTAGGAGGAATATGTCAAAGTCATTGATATGTGCCAATCTTCCTGCTGCCAGCTGGTGGCGCTATGCCTATAAATGAATATTGGCATGCAGATGTGTTCAGGCCAGTGCTTTTATCAAACATATGAAGTTTGGTGAAGCTTGAACATGGCATGCTTGAGTGTAAGTCATGACATATCCTGCTGCCAACAGGTGGCGCTATTACAAAATATTGGCTTTTAGATGTCTTCAGGCCAGGACTATTGGCAATCATGTCAAGTTTGGTGCAAATTGTACATTGCATTCTTAAGTTAGTGTAAAACAAGTAATTTGCTGTTGCCAGCTGGTGGCGCTATGACTATAACTAAATATTGGCATGTAAATGTATTCAGGCCAAGACTCTTATCAAACATATTAAGTTTGGGGCTGATTGGACATTGCATGCCTGAGTTACAGTAACTTCCTATTTCATTGCATTAAGAGTATGCTTTAGCACTTAGCTAAATGTTGCTTACATGTTTCTAGCATGTTGCTACCCTATTTAACACTTGTTGATATTTTTAAAATGTTGCTGGGCATCCACAACAGTATTAAACATGTGACTTCCTGTTGCCAGCAGGTGGCACTATGACTATAACTGAATATGGGCATGGGCTTGTGTTCAGACCAGGACTCTTATCAAACATATTAAGCTTGGGTCAGATTGGACTTTGTATGCATGAGTTACAACTTATTTTTCTTTGTATTAATATCATGCTTTAGCTCTCAGCTAAGTGTTGCTAGCATGTTTTAACACGATTCTAGCATGATGCTAGCCTATTTAAAACTTGCTGACGCTTTTTATTATGTTGCTAGGAGTCCGTAACACCATTAAACGTCACTTCCTGTTGTCAGCAGGTGGCGCTGTGACTATAACTGAATATGGGCATGTATATATCTTCAGGCCAGGACTCTTATCAAACGTGAAGTTTGGGGCTGATTGGACATTGCATGTCTGAGTTACAGTAACTTCCTGTTTTATGTCTTTAACAACATGCTTTAGCACTAAGTAAGTGTTGCTAGCATGTTTGAGTACGTTTTAAACTAGTTTAGCACTCAATGGCTTTTTTAGTGTGTTGCTAATAGTGTGTCACAGTGTTAAACATGTCACTTCCTGTTGACAGTAGGTGGCGCTATAACTATAACTGAATATTGGCATGTAGATATCTTCAGGCCAGGACTGTTATCAAACATGTGAAGTTTGGGGCTGATTGGACATTGCATGCCTGAGTTACAGTAACTTCCTGTTTCATTGCATTAAGAGTATGCTTTAGCACTTAGCTAAATGTTGCTAACATGTTATAGCATGTTTCTAGCATGTTGCTACCCTGTTTAACAGTTGTTGAATTTTTTTTAAATGTTGCTAGGCATCCACAACAGTATAAAACATGTGGCTTCCTGTTACCAGCTGGTGGCGCTATGACTATAACTGAATACGGGCATGGGCGTGTGTTTAGGCCAGGATTCTTATCAAACATGTTAAGTTTGGGGCTGATTGGACATTGTATGCCTGAGTTAGAGTAACTTCCTGTTTCATTGTATTATTAGCATGCTTTAGCATATTAGCTAAGTGTTGCTAGCATGCTTTATTATTTTTGTAGCATGTTGAATATTAAGTTTGGGTCAGATTCAACATTATATACATGAGTTACAGCAATTTCCTTTTGTATTTGTATTAATAGCATGCTTTAGCTCTTAGCTAAGTGTTGCTAGCATGTTTTAACATGTTTGTAGCATGTTGCTAGCCTATTTAAGACTTGTTAACGCTTTTCAATATGTTTCTAGGAGTCCGTAACAGTGTTAAACATGTAATTTCCTGTTGTCAGCAGGTGGCGCTATGACTATAACTGAATATGGGCACTGACGTGTGTTCAGGACCGGACTGTCATCAAACATGTGAAGTTTGAGGCAGATCGGACATCGTATGCCTGAGTTATAGCAACTTCCTTTTTCATGGCGAAACATCAAAGTTTGTCCGGCCGCCACGGACACGCCCTTCGACGAAAACTCTAAAGCTTCGCAATTTAACATCGCAAAGGCCTTATGATGACACTCAGCAAATTTGAAGATGATCGGATAAAAACTGTAGGAGGAGTTCGTTAAAGTATGAGGCCTGAAAATGGCAAAAACTGCACAAAAATCGTACAGGAAATTCAATATAACGGACTTCCTGTTGGGTTTCGGATGTTGCACCAGGAGACTTTTTTGTAGGTATTGGTGTGTTACATATGTGTACCGAGTTTCGTACATGTACGTGAAACGTAGCTCGAGGGGCACTCCGTTGAAATTTTATAGGTGGCGCTATCGAGCCATTTTGCCACACCCACTTTTGAAAACCATATCAGATGTAAATTTTCGCCAGGTCTGATGCGTGTGCAAAGTTTCGTGAGTTTTCGGGCATGTTTAGGCCCTCAAAATGACTTTTCATTTTGGAGAAGAAGAAGAAGAAGAAGAAGAATTAAAGCTGCAAGCAGCGATGAACGGGCCCTCGCACCCGGGCTCACCGCCGACCGGTGGCTTTAGGAAAACAGCAAACGGTGGGCAGTATGCTTTTAATACAGTAAATGTAGCAAAAATAGATCAAAGTCACTTAAATGTGCTAAACTTCCTGCTGCCAGCTGGTGGCGCTATGCCTATAACTGATTATTGGCATGTAGATGTGTTCAGGCAAGCACTTTCATCAAACATATGAAGTTTGGTGCAGATTGACCTTGGTATGTTTAAGTTAGTGCAAGATATGTTATATCCTGCTGCCAACAG
This sequence comes from Garra rufa, assembly GCF_049309525.1. NCBI lineage: Eukaryota > Metazoa > Chordata > Actinopteri > Cypriniformes > Cyprinidae > Garra > Garra rufa. Next base: position 1,144,418 of record NW_027394276.1, on the reverse strand, counting down.
GTGGCGCTATGATAATATCTGAATATTGGCCTTTAGATATCTTCAGGCCAGGACTCTTACCAAACATGTGAAGTTTGAGGCAGACTGGACATTTTATGGCTGAGTTATAACAACTTCTATGTCCATGGCGAAACATCAAACTTTGTCAGGCCACCACGGACAAGCCCTTTGACGAAAACTCAAGATCTTCACAATTTAACATCTCTAAGGCTTCTAGATCAGACTGACCAAATATAATGTTGATATCATTAAGTCTCTAGGAGGAGTTTGATACAAGTCATTTCCTGTTGCCAACAGGTGGCGCTGTTATTATAATAGAATATTGGCCTTCAGATGTGTTCAGGCCAGGACTCTTATCGAATATGTGAAGTTTGAGGCAAATCGGACATTTTATGGCTGAGTTATAACAAGTTTTATATCCATGGCGAGACCTCGAAATTTGTCAGGCCGCCACGTACACACCCTTTACCGAAAACTCAAGATCTTCACAATTTAACATTACTAAGGCCTTTATATTAGACTGACCGATTTTGGTGTTGATCTGCATAAATCTCTAGGAGGAGTTGGTTGTAGAGTACAGCATGACACTTCCTGTTGCCTGCAGGTGGCGCTATGACTATAACTGAATATAGGCATGTAGATGTCTTCAGGTCAGGAGTGTTATAACACATGTGAAGTTTGGGACAGATCGGACATTTTATGCCTAAGTTATAGCAACTTCCTTTTTCATGGCGAAACATCGAAATTTGCGAGGGCGCCACGGACATGCCCTCCGATGAAAACTCTAGATCTTCACAATTTAACGTCACAAAGGGCTTTAGACTAGACTCTGAAAATTTGGCGTTGATCCGAATAAATCTGAAGGAGGAGTTCGTTCAAGTACGACGCCTGAAAATGGCAAAAATGACACAAATTTTGTTGAGAATATTAATATTAACCGACTTCCTGTTGGGTTCCGGATTTTGCTCCAAGAGGCTTTTTTGTAGGTATTGGTGTGTTACATGTGTGTACCGATTTCCGTGCACGTACGTGAATCACAGCTGAAAGCGCACACCGCTGAACGTCTAAAGGTGGCGCTGTCGAGCCATTTTGCCACACCCACTTCTGAAACCCAAATCAGACGTAAATTTTCGCCAGGTTTGATGTGTGTGCAAAGTTTTGTGAGTTTTCGGGAATGTTTAGGTCCTCTAAAATGCGATTCAGTTTGGAGAAGAAGAATAATAATAATAATTAAAGCTGCAAGCAGCGATGAACGGGCCCTCGCACACGGGCTCACCGCCGACCGGTGGCTTTAGGAACACAGCAAACGGTGGGCAGTATGCTTTTAATACAGTAAATGTAGGAAAAATAGATCAAAGTCACTTAAATGTGCCAAATTACCTGCTGCCAGCTGGTGGCGCTATGCATATAACTGATTATTGGCATGTAGATGTGTTCAGGCCACCACTTTCATCAATCATATGAAGTTTGGTGCAGATTGACCTTGGTATGTTTGAGTTAGTGAAAGATATGATATATCCTGCTGCCAACAGGTGGCACTATGATAATATCTGAATATTGGCCTTTAGGTGTCTTCAGGCCAGGACTCTTACCAAACCTGTGAAGTTTGAGGCAGATCGGACATTTTATGGCTGAGTTATAACAACTTATATGTCTATGGCGAAACATCAAACTTTATCATGCCGCCACAGACACGCCCTTTAACGAAAACTGAAGATCTTCACAATTTAACATCTCTAAGGCCTCTAGATAAGAATGGCCAAATATAATGTTGACTTCATTAAATATCTAGGAGGAGTTTGATACAAGTCATTTCCTGTTGTCAACAGGTGGCGCTGTGATTATAATAGAATATTGGCCTTCAGATGTGTTCAGGCCAGGACTCTTATCGAATATGTGAAGTTTGAGGCAAATCGGACATTTTATGAGTTATAACAAGTTTTATATCCATGGCGAGACCTCGAAATTTGTCAGGCCGCCACGGACACGCCCTTTACCGAAAACTCAAGATCTTCACAATTTAACATCGCTACGGCCTTTATATTAGACTGACCGATTTTGGTGTTGATCTGAATAAATCTCTAGGAGGAGTTGGTTGTAGAGTACAGCATTACACTTCCTGTTGCCTGCAGGTGGCGCTATGACTATAACTGAATATGGGCATCTAGATATCTTCGGGTCAGGAGTGTTATCACACATGTGAAGTTTGGGACAGATAGGACATTGTATGCCTGAGTTATAGCAACTTCCTTTTTCATGGCGAAACATCGAAATTTGCGAGGCCGCCACGGACACGCCCTCCGATGAAAACTCTAGATCTTCACAATTTAAGGTCACAAAGGGCTTTAGACTAGACTCTGCAAATTTGGCGTTGATCCGAATAAATCTGTAGGAGGAGTTCGTTCAAGTACGACACCTGAAAAAGGCAAAAATGACACAAATTTTGCTTAGAATATTAATATTAACCGACTTCCTGTTGGGTTTCGGATTTTGTTCCAAGAGGCTTTTTTGTAGGTATTGGTGAGTTACATGTGTGTACCGATTTCGGTGCATGTACGTGAATCACAGCTGAAAGCGCACACCGCTGAACGTCTAAAGGTGGCGCTGTTGAGCCATTTTGCCACACCCACTTCTGAAACCCAAATCAGACGTAAATTTTCGCCAGGTTTGATGTGTGTGCAAAGTTTTGTGAGTTTTCGGGAATGTTTAGGTCCTCTAAAATGCGATTCATTTTGGAGAATAATAATAATAATAATAATAATAATAATAATAATAATAATAATAATAATAATAATAATAAACGAAGCAGATCCAATAGGGTCCTCACACCATCGGTGCTCGGGCCCTAATTAAAGCTGCAAGCAGCGATGAACGGGCCCTCGCACACGGGCTCACTGCCGACCGGTGGCTTTAGGAACACAGCAAATGGTGGGTAGTATGCTTTTAATACAGTAAAAATAGGAGAAATATGTCAAAGTCACTTAAATGTGCCAAATTTCCTGCTGCCAGCTGGTGGCGCTATGCCTATAACTGATTATTGGCATGTAGATGTGTTCAGGCCACCACTTTCATCAAACATATGAAGTTTGGTGCAGATTGACCTTGGTATGTTTGAGTTAGTGAAAGATATGATATATCCTGCTGCCAACAGGTGGCGCTATCATAATATCTGAATATTGGCCTTTAGGTGTCTTCAGGCCAGGACTCTTACCAAACCTGTGCAGTTTGAGGGAGATCGGACATTTTATGGCTGAGTTATAACAACTTCTATGTCCATGGCGAAACATCAAATTTTGTCACGCCGCCACGGACACGCTCTTTAACTAAAACTCAAGATCTTCGCAATTTAACATCTCTAAGGCCTCTAGATCAGACTGACCAAATATAATGTTGATATCATTAAATCTCTAGGAGGAGTTTGATACAAGTCATTTCCTGTTGCCAACAGGTGGCGCTGTGATTATAATAGAATATTGGCCTTCAGATGTGTTCAGGCCAGGACTCTTATCGAATATGTGAAGTTTGAGGCAAATCGGACATTTTATGGCTGAGTTATAACAAGTTTTATATCCATGGCGAGACCTCGAAATTTGTCAGGCCGCCACGGACACGCCCTTTACCGAAAACTCAAGATCTTCACAATTTAACATCACTAAGGCCTTTATATTAGACTGACCGATTTTGGTGTTGATCTGTATAAATCTCTAGGAGGAGTTGGTTGTAGAGTACAGCATGACACTTCCTGTTGCCAGCAGGTGGCGCTATGACTATGACTGAATATGGATATGTAGATGTCATCAGGTCAGGAGTGTTATCACACATGTGAAGTTTGGGACAGATCGGACATTTTATGCCTAAGTTATAGCAACTTCCTTTTTCATGGCGAAACATCGAAATTTGCCAGGCCGCCACGGACACGCCCTCCGATGAAAACTCTAGATCTTCGCAATTTAACGTCACAAAGGGCTTTAGATTAGACTTACCAAATTTGGCGTTGATCCGTATAAATCTCTAGGAGGAGTTCGTTCAAGTATGACGCCTGAAAATGGCAAAAATGACACAAATTTTGCTGAGAAAATTAATAATAACCGACTTCCAGTTGGGTTTTGGATTTTATCCCAAGAGGCTTTTTTGTAGGTATTGGTGAGTTACATGTGTGTACCGATTTTCGTGCATGTACGTGAATCACAGCTGAAAGCGCACACCGCGGAACGTGTAAAGGTGGCGCTATCGAGCCATTTTGCCACACCCATCTCTGAAACCCATATCAGACGTACATTTTCGCCAGGTTTGATGTGTGTGCAAAGTTTCATGAGTTTTCGGGTATGTTTAGGCCCTCAAAAATGCGATTCATTCCGGATAAGAATAATAATAATAAGAAACGGAGCAGATCCAATAGGGTCCTCACACCATCGGTGCTCGGGCCCTAATTAAAGCTGCAAGCAGCGATGAACGGGCCCTCGCACATGGGCTCACCGCCGACCGGTGGCTTTAGGAACACAGCAAACGGTGGGCAGTATGCTTTTAATACAGTAAATGTAGGAAAAATAGATCAAAGTCACTTAAATGTGCCAAACTTCCTGCTGCCAGCTGGTGGCGCTATGCCTATAACTGATTATTGGCATGTAGATGTGTTCAGGCCAGAACTTTGATCAAACATATGAAGTTTGGTGCAGATTGACCTTGGTATGTGTGAGTTAGTGCAAGATATGATATATCCTGCTGCCAATAGGTGGCGCTATAATAATATCTGTACATTGGCCTTTAGATGTCTTCAGGCCAGGACTTTTACCAAACATGTGAAGTTTGAGGCAGATCGGACCTTTTATGGCTGAGTTATAACAACTTTTATGTCCATGGCGAAACATCAAACTTTGTCAGGCCGCCATGGACACGCCCTTTAACGAAAACTCAAGATCTTCACAATTTAACATCTCTAAGGCCTCGAGAACAGACTGACCAAATATAATGTTGATATCATTAAATCTCTAGGAGGAGTTTGGTACAAGTCATTTCCTATTGCCAACAGGTGGCGCTGTGATTATAATAGAATATAGGCCTTCAGATTGGTTCAGGCCAGGACTCTTATCGAACATGTGAAGTTTGAGGCAAATCGGACATTTTATGGCTGAGTTATAACAAGTTTTATATCCATGGCGAGACCACGAAATTTGCCAGGTCGCCACGGACACACCCTTCAACGAAAACTCAAGATCTTCGCAATTTAACATCATTAAGGCCTTTATATTAGACTGACCGATTTTGGTGTTGATCTGATTAAATCTTTTGGAGGAGTTTGTTGCAGAGTACAGCATGACACTTCCTGGTGCCAGCAGGTGGCGCTATGAGTAAAACTGAATATGGACATGTAGATGTCATCAGGTCAGGAGTGTTATCACACATGTGAAGTTTGGGGCAGATCGGGCATTTTATGCCTGAGTTATAGCAACTTCCTTTTTCATGGCGAAGCATCGAAATTTGCCAGGCCGCCACGGACACGCCCTCCGATGAAAACTCTAGATCTTCGCAATTTAACGTCACAAAGGGCTTTAGATTAGACTCACCAAATTTGCCGTTGATCCGAATAAATCTCTAGGAGGAGTTTGTTCAAGTATGACGCCTGAAAATGGCAAAAATTACACAAATTTTGCTAAGAAAATTAAAAATAACCGACTTCCTGTTGGGTGTCAAATTTTGCTCCAAGAGGCTTTTTTGTAGGTATTGGTGAGCTAGATGTGTGTACCGATTTTCGTGCATGTACGTGAATCACAACTGAAAGCGCACACCGCGGAACGTGTAAAGGTGGCGCTATCGAGCCATTTTGCCACACCCACTTCTGCAACCCATATCAGACGTAAATTTTCGCCAGGTCTGATGTGTGTGCGAAGTTTCATGAGTTTTCGGGTATGTCTAAGCCCTCAAAAATGCGATTCATTTTGGAGAATAATAATAATAATTAAAGCTGCAAGCAGCGATGGTAGGGCCCTCGCACTCGGGCTCACCGCCGATCAGTGGCGAATGGTGGGCACTATGCTATTAACACAGAAAATGTAGGAGGAATATGTCAAAGTCATTGATATGTGCCAATCTTCCTTCTGCCAGCTGGTGGCGCTATGCCTATAACTGAATATTGGCATGCAGATGTGTTCAGGCCGGCGCTTTTATCAAACATATGAAGTTTGGTGAAGATTGAACATGGCATGCTTGAGTGTAAGTCATGACATATCCTGCTACCAACAGGTGGCGCTATTACGAAATATTGGCTTTTAGATGTCTTCAGGCCAGGACTGTTGGCAATCATGTCAAGTTTGGTGCAAATTGTACATTGCATTCTTAAGTTAGTGTAAAACAAGTATTTTGCTGTTGCCAGCTGGTGGCGCTATGACTATAACTAAATATTGGCATGTAAATGTATTCAGGCCAGGACTCTTATCAAACATATTAAGTTTGGGGCTGATTGGACATTGCATGCCTGAGTTACAGTAACTTCCTGTTTCATTGCATTAAGAGTATGCTTTAGCACTTAGCTAAATGTTGCTAACATGTTTCTAGCATGTTGCTACCCTATTTAACACTTGTTGATATTTTTAAAATGTTGCTGGGCATCCACATCGGTATTAAACATGTGACTTTCTGTTGCCAGCAGGTGGCACTATAACTATAACTGAATATAGGCATGGGCTTGTGTTCAGACCAGGACTCTTATCAAACATATTAAGCTTGGGTCAGATTGGACATTGTATGCATGAGTTACACTTATTTTTCTTTGTATTAATATCATGCTTTAGCTCTTAGCTAAGTGTTGCTAGCATGTTTTAACATGATTCTAGCATGATGCTAGCCTATTTAAAACTTGCTAACGCTTTTTAATATGTTGCTAGGAGTCCGTAATACCATTAAATGTCACTTCCTGTTGTCAGCAGGTGGCGCTGTGATTATAACTGAATATGGGCATGTATATATCTTCAGGCCAGAAGTCTTATCAAACATGTGAAGTTTGGGGCTGATTGGACATTGCATGCCTGAGTTACAGTAACTTCCTGTTTTATGTCTTTAACAACATGCTTTAGCACTAAGTAAGTGCTGCTAGCATGTTTGGGTACGTTTTAAACTAGTTTAGCACTCAATGGCTTTTTTTAGTGTGTTGCTAATAATGTGTCACAGTGTTAAACATGTCACTTCCTGTTGACAGTAGGTGGCGCTATGACTATAACTGAATATTGGCATGTAGATATATTCAGGTCAGGACTGTTATCAAACATGTGAAGTTTGGGGCTGATTGGACATTGCATGCCTGAGTTAGAGTAACTTCCTGTTTCATTGCATTAAGAGTATGTTTTAGCACTTAGCTAAATGTTGCTAACATGTTATAGCATGTTTCTAGCATGTTGCTACCCTGTTTAACAGTTGTTGAATTTTTTTAAAATGTTGCTAGGCATCCACAACAGTATTAAACATGTGGCTTCCTGTTACCAGCTGGTGGCGCTATGACTATAACTGAATACGGGCATTGGCGTGTGTTTAGGCCAGGATTCTTATCAAACATGTTAAGTTTGGGGCTGATTGGACATTGTATGCCTGAGTTAGAGTAACTTCCTGTTTCATTGTATTATTAGCATGCTTTAACATATTAGCTAAGTGTTGCTAGCATGCTTTATTATTTTTGTAGCATGTTGAATATTAAGTTTGGGTCAGATTCAACATTATATACATGAGTTACAGCAATTTCCTTTTGTATTTGTATTAATAGCATGCTTTAGCTCTTAGCTAAGTGTTGCTAGCATGTTTTAGCATGTTTGTAGCATGTTGCTAGCCTATTTAAGACTTGTTAACGCTTTTCAATATGTTTCTAGGAGTCCGTAACAGTGTTAAACATGTCATTTCCTGTTGTCAGCAGGTGGCGCTATGACTATAACTGAATATGGGCACTGATGTGTGTTCAGGACCGGATTGTCATCAAACATGTGAAGTTTGAGGCAGATCGGACATCGTATGCCTGAGTTATAGCAACTTCCTTTTTCATGGCGAAACATCAAAGTTTGTCCGGCCGCCACGGACACGCCCTTCGACGAAAACTCTAAAGCTTCGCAATTTAACATCGCAAAGGCCTTATGATGACACTCAGCAAATTTGAAGATGATCGGATAAAGACTGTAGGAGGAGTTCGTTAAAGTATGAGGCCTGAAAATGGCAAAAACTGCACAAAAATCATACAGGAAATTCAATATAACGGACTTCCTGTTGGGTTTCGGATGTTGCACCAGGAGACTTTTTTGTAGGTATTGGTGTGTTACATATGTGTACCGAGTTTCGTACATGTACGTGAAACGTAGCTCGAGGGGCACTCCGTTGAAATTTTATAGGTGGCGCTATCGAGCCATTTTGCCACACCCACTTTTGAAAACCATATCAGATGTAAATTTTCGCCAGGTCTGATGCGTGTGCAAAGTTTCGTGAGTTTTCGGGCATGTTTAGGCCCTCAAAATGACTTTTCATTTTGGAGAAGAAGAAGAAGAAGAAGAATAATTAAAGCTGCGAGCAGCGATGAACGGGCCCTCGCACCCGGGCTCACCGCCGACCGGTGGCTTCAGGAAAACAGCAAACGGTGGGCAGTATGCTTTTAATACAGTAAATGTAGGAGAAATATGTCAAAGTCACTTAAATGTGCCAAACTTGCCGCTGCCAGCTGGTGGCACAATGCCTATAACTGATTATTGGCATGTAGATGTGTTCAGGCCAGCACTATTATCAAACATATGAAGTTTGGTGCAGATTGACCTTGGCATGTTTGAGTTAGTGAAATATATGAGATATCCTGCTGCCAACAGGTGGCGCTATGATAATATCTGAATATTGGTCTTTAGGTGTCTTCAGGCCAGGACTCTTACCAAACCTGTGAATTTTGTGGCAGATCAGACATTTTCAGGCTAAGTTATAACCACTTCTAAGTCTATGCAGAAACATCAAACTTTGTCAGGCCACCACGGACATGCCCTTTAATGAAAACTCAAGATCTTCACAATTTAACATCTCTAAGGCCTCAAGATCAGACTGACCAAATATAATGTTGATTTAACTAAATGCAATCAATGCAAGGACTTCAGATAAATGCCAACTGTGAACCAGTATGCTACAAATGATGATAAGAACATGATTCATGATGATAGCAAAATGTTATTATTGCTTCCTTTACATCCACCACTTCTGCTTAAATGTCATTGTTACCTATCTGTACAATTTTTGTGTGGATATTGCTTTGCTGGTGACTCCTCCTGTTACAAGGCATCACTCTTAAGCGCTACATAACTAAGAATCAATAAGGAAGACGGTGCCCAGTTGGCACATGCATTCACAGTAACCATCTGCTAGTTTGGATTTTAAGTTTACAGAATTGAAAGGGTTAGACTTTAAAATCAACACACAGACACATACACACAAAATATAAAATGTTGCCATCCAGTTTCATTTGTTAAAATTAACTATATTAGTTAACATGACCAATAAATAAATAGCATTTATTAATGTTAATTAATATTAAGCTAAAAAAAAGTATTCATATAAAGTTTATGTACTGTGAATTAGCATGAACATGAACACAGTTCATGTGGGTGTACAGCAATACACAATAAAGTGCTCTATAAACTCTTCATTCTTTCAAAATATCTTTAAAAATCAAGTTTAGTATTTTAACGGGGTAATATATATATATATTTATAACTGATCTTAAAATTATGGTTTTCAGATGTTTTGAAGAGATAACAGTAACGTTTGTTTTGTTGTCAAAGTTTGTCATAATTTTTTATTATTATTATTTTATATTCAATAAATAACACTATGTAAATATTGTCTATCAATGAAGATAAATTGATCATGCTAAAAAGTTGTATTTTTTTAAATCTTTTGCTATGTGACTGAATAGGACATGTTCATGGTACAGTTAAGTAAAAAATAAATAAAAAACAACAACTGCAAAATACGAACAATGAAAGACAAAGTGACCCTTTATATTTTCTCAAAATATCAGACTCTCAAAGATCAGACATATTTATGTAATTAAAATACATATGTGCATTTTTTGTTCAAAGATGGTCTGTAGGATGGCTCTCTACTCTGTCACCCTCTCTGCCTCTCACCCCTCCCCCCTGCAATAATGAGCTTCTCTGTGCCTGACTGAACGCACACACATACTGTAGAGACATTCACCAGAGTGACAGCAGGTTTCTGAGTTATTTTTTTAATTTTCTTTAATTCATTGAAGCTTGTATAAAATTAATATTTCCAGCACTTGCTCAGAATGATTAGATCTCTGTGTGAAAAAAGTTTTAAAGAGTTTGGATGCTGCACTTTAAAGATATAAAAAATTAGGGTTATGTTTTTTACTATATCTTTAAAAAATCACCACGTCAACACCGTTCGAGATATCCAAAATCCGCTCGCAATTTAACATCTTCAGAATCTTCTCTTCATGTTAAAAAAGTTTGGTGTGAACAGCTGGTTGTTCTTAGGAGTAGTGTGAATTTGTTTACTACCTGATTTTTCAAAAAATCCACCTTCAAATCAAAATAGCCGGCTTTCTGTTGGTCTTAGCTAATGAGTTTGATTTAGAAAGTTGTCCAGATTGATGAGAACAATATATGTACAGAGTTTGGTGACTGTAGGAAAAACTAACCCCCCAACTTTTGTCAAAAGATGGCGCTATAGAGTGCCTGCTCCACGCCCATTTATGACCTTTTGCCAGTGTCTAACTATCATTAATATTGATGTGTGTGTTGAGTTTCATGAAATTCTAAGCATGTTATCTGCCTCGAAAAGACAGGAATGTAATTTTAAAGTTTGACACGTTGCCATGGCAACAGCATTTGATTTATCATCGACCCCTTTACATATTCTTATCGGCCGTGTTTTGACATGATTTTGATGAAGTTTAAAGAAAATCGAGTAAAATTAAGAGGCTGATTTCAAAGCATTTTGAAAATGACACACTTCCTGCTGCCAGTTGGTGGCGCTATAACTTTGACTCATAATAGTCACATTTATGGAATCGGCATCATACAACGAACAAACTGGTGAAGTTTCATCAGAATCAGGCAATGTGTTCAACAGTTATTAGACACTTCCTGTTTCTCATTTCTCGCCATAACTTTGTCGCCTTGCCACGGCCAAACCGTTCGAGATATCAAAAATCTCCTCGCAATTTAGCGTCCCCAATGTCTTGAGATCATGCTGACCGAGTTTGGTGACAATCCCATGGAATTCCTGGGAGGAGTACGTTAAATTCCAGAGCATGCGCTTTTTAAACAGCCCTAAATATCTCACTTCCTGTTGCGTGGAGCCCATGACATAGAGTACAAAAGTTGTTCAGCTCGATGAGTTCTATATGTTTTCCGAGTTTCATATCAATACGTGCAAGTATGTGTGCGCAGTACATCAAGTTTTCAAACTGTGTTCCAGGGGGCGCTGTAGAGGCCCTGAACCACGCCCAGGTCCCAGCCTCTGTGGCGTCCGGACGACGGCAGATTCCAACGTGTGTGCAAATTTTCAAGAGTTTTTGAGTATGTTAAGGCCCCCAAAAGTGCCCCAATGGTTGAAAAAAAATAAAAATAAAAATAAAAAAAAAAACAAATAAGAATCCTTAGAAGAACAATAGGGCCTTCGCCCTTTTGGGCTCGGGCCCTAATAATAAACGGAGCAATTCCAATAGGGTCCTCGCACTGTAGTGCTCGGGCCCTAATAATTAAAGCTGCAAGCAGCGATGACCGGGCCCTCGCCGTCTGTGCAGTCGCCATCCCGATAGCATCAGGAAAACGTTGCCCAGTTGGCACATGCATTCACAGTAACCCTTTGGACTAACCCTAACTGTCTCTCCTCCTGTCTGACTCTTTCTCTTACCACCCATCCCCCCTCCTTACACTCAGCCACTTACCACACAAACACACATATAGAGTGCAGAGCAGAGTGAGATCAGATATGTTTTTTAATTTTCTTTCATTCGTGGAGTTTTGTAAAATTATGAAATGAACTGTGTTTGATCAGAATGAATAGTTATTTGTATGAAAAAAGATTCAAAGAGTTAGGATGCTGCACTTTAAATATATAATAAATCATTGAAAATTGAAAATGGAAAATGAAATTCTAAGCACACTATCTGCCTTAAAAACACAGGAAACAAATATTTGAAGGTTTTTTTTATTTTTATTTATTTGCCATGGCAACAGCATTTGATGCATCAGGGACGCCTTTACAGACTCTCGTCGGCCGTGTTTTTACATTATTCTGATGAAGTTTGAAGAAAATCTAGTACAAATATATTGTTCGTTGTTCGTTCGTGTTTGTTAGTTCATTAACCATTGTTAACAAAAGAGACCCTATTTTAAATAGTTACCATGTTTTATGATCTACAACCATTTTTAAATATTATTTTAATGATCTATAAGCATCTGTGAAATAATTATAAACAAATATATTAAAAATAAATACATATTAACTTAGTTGATGTATTTGTTTCTCATTCTAATTAAGTGAACTGAGCAGTATAGTGTCATACCTATAAGATTTTTTATTCTATCAGTGAGAGTGTATATATGTATATAAATCATATAATTTTTCCTTAAAAGATTAAAAAAAGATTTTAATGCTCTTTAAGCACCTATAAAAAATAATTATGTAAAAGTACATTGACAGTACAGTATATATCAACTGATTCTATGGATTATTTTCATTGTTATACACTGAGAATGAGCTAAATAGCATTAGAGGTCAAACGATTCCTTATCTTATGAGGACCTCTAGTGTTCATCCCTGGTATTGGAGCTTTAATCTGACAAATTTATGTGACACTTTTAATGTTTTTGGGGCCTCTGAGCATGATAACATTTTGAAACTACACGTATTTCCTAAGAATTTCTTGTTCTTTATATGTAAAAAGTTTTGATGAGTTAGAATAATGCAATTTAAAGATATATGAAAATAACTCTTCATCTTTTTTATTGTTACTTTCATAAATCACCACATCAACACCATTCAAGATATCCCAAAGCCGTTCACAATTTAACATCTTCAGTATACAAAGTTTGGTGTGCACTGTCTGATTCTGCTATGAGTGATATGAATTTATTCACAGCTATATTTTTCCAAAAATCCACATTCAAATCAAAATAGCTGATTTCCTGTTGGTCGTAGCTAATGGGTGTAAATTAGAAAGTTGTCTGGCTTGATGAGACCAATATACCGACCAAGTTTGATGTCTGTAGCTACAACTAACCCTCCAACTTTTGTCAAAAGGTGGCGCTATAGAGTGTCTCCAACAAATCACCACATCAACACCGTTCAAGATATCCCAAAGCCGTTCACAATATAGGGAACATTTTCCCTATATTCTGAGGTTGATGATAACAAAATGTTATTATTGCTTGCTTTACGTCCACCACTTCTGCTTAAATGTCATCGTTACCTATCTGTACAATTTGTGTGTGGATATTGCTTTGCAGGTGACTCCTGTTATAAGACATCACTTTTAAGTGCTACATAACTAAGAAAGAATCAATTAGGAAAACGGTGCCCAGTTGGCACATGCATTCACAGTAACCCTCAGTCAGTTGGATTTAAAGTTTACTAAATTGAAAGGGTTAAACTTTAAAATCAACACACAGACACATACACACAATATATAAAATTACCAACCAGTTTCATTTGTTAACATTAACTATATTAGTTAACATGAACAATAATTAAATAGTATTTATTAATGTTAATTAATATTAAGCTAAAAAAAGTATTCATATATTGTTTAATGGTAAAAAAGTATATTTTAACATTAGTTTATGAACTGTGAATTAACATGAACATGAACACAGTTCACGTGGGTGTACAGCAATACACAAAGTGCTCTATAAACGCTTCTTTCTTTCAAAATATCTTTAAAAATCAAGTTGAGTATTGTAATGGGGCGATATATATATAACTGATCTTAAAATGGTAAAATTTTCAGATGTTTTGAACAGATAACAGCAAAGTTTGTTTTGTTGACAAAGTTTGTCTTGAAACTGTTAATTAAAATGTTATATTCAATAAATAACACTATGAAAATAAATGTCTATCAATGAAGATAAACCGCTCATGCTAAAAAGTTGTATTTTTCTTAATCTTTTGCTATGTGACTGAATAGGACATGTTCATGGTACAGTTCAGTAAAAAATAAATAAAAAAACAACAACTGCAAAATACAAACAATGAAAGACTTAGTGACCCTTTATATTTTCTCAAAATATCAGACTCTCAAAGATCAAACATATTTATGTAACATCAATGTGCTTTTTTTCCTCAAAGATGGTCTTTAGCAAGACAGCATGTTCTACTCTCTCTCCCTCTCTCCCTTTCACCCCTCCCCCTTCAGTCTCTCTTCAGTCACTCAATGGTAGTCACTCAATGGTGACTGAACACAGACACTCAAGGCAGAGTGACAGCAGGCTTCTGATTTCTTTTTTTAATTTTCTTTAATTCGTAGAAGCTTGAATTAAATTGATATTTACAGCACTTGCTCAGAATGATAAGATCTCTGTGTGAAAAAAGTTTTAAATAGTTAAGATGCTGCACTTTAAAGATATAGAAAATGACGGTTATACATCTTTAAAAAATCACCACGTCAACACCGTTCAAGATATCCCAAAACCGCTCGCAATTTAACATCTTCAGAATCTTCTCTCCATGTTAAAAAAGTTTGGTGTGAACAGCTGGTTGTTCTTAGGAGGAGTATAAATTTGTTTACAGCCTGATTTTTCCAAAAATCCACATTCAAATCAAAATAGCCGGCTTTCTGTTGGTCTTAGCTAATGAGTTTGATTTAGAAAGTTGTCCAGATTGATGAGAACAATATATGTACAGAGTTTGGTGACTGTAGGAAAAACTAACCCCCCAACTTTTGTCAAAAGATGGCGCTATAGAGTGCCTGCTCCACGCCCATTTATGACCTTTTGCCAGTGTCTAACTATCATTAATATTGACGTGTGTGTTGAGTTTCATGAAATTCTAAGCATGTTATCTGCCTCGAAAAGACAGGAATCAAATTTTAAAGTTTGACGCGTTGCCATGGCAACAGTATTTGATTTATCATCGACCCCTTTACATATTCTCATCGGCCGTGTTTTGACATTATTTTGATGAAGTTTGAAGAAAATCAAGTAAAATTAAGAGGCTGATTTCAAAGGATTTTGAAAATGACACGCTTCCTGCTGCCAGTTGGTGGCGCTATAACTTTGACTCATAATAGTCACATTTATGGAATCGGCATCATACAACAAACAAACTGGTGAAGTTTCATAAGAATCAAGCAATGTGTGCAACAGTAATTAGACACTTCCTGTTTCTCATTTCTCGCCATAACTTTGTCGCCTTGCCACGGCCAAACCGTTCGAGATATCAAAAATCCCCTCGCAATTTAGCGTCCCCAATGTCTTGAGATCATGCTGACCGAGTTTGGTGACAATCCTATGGAAACCCTGGGAGGAGTACGTTAAATTCCAGAGCATGCGCTTTTTAAACAGCCCTAAATATCTCACTTCCTGTTGCGTTCAGCCCATGACATAGAGTACAAAAGTTGTTTGGCTCAGTGAGATCTATATGTGTACCGAGTTTCATATCAATACGTGCAAGTATGTGTGCGCAGTACATCAAGTTTTCAAACTGTGTTCCAGGGGGCGCTGTAGAGGCCCTGAACCACGCCCGGGTCCCAGCCTCTGTGGCGTCCGGACGACGGCAGATTCCGACATGTGTGCAAATTTTCAAGAGTTTTTGAGTATGTTAAGGCCCCCAAAAGTGCCCCAACGGTTGAAAAAAAATAAAAAAAAAAAAAAAAAATAAGAACCCTTAGAAGAACAATAGGGCCTTCGCCCTTTTGGGCTCGGGCCCTAATAATTAAAGCTGCAAGCAGCGATGAACGGGCCCTCGCACACGGGCTCACCGCCGACCGGTGGCTTTAGGAACACAGCAAATGGTGGGTAGTATGCTTTTAATACAGTAAATATAGGAGAAATATGTCAAAGTCACTTAAATGTGCCACATTTCCTGCTGCCAGCTGGTGGTGCTATGCATATAACTGATTATTGGCATGTAGATGTGTTCAGGCCACCACTTTCATCAAACATATGAAGTTTGGTGCAGATTGACCTTGGTTTGATTGAGTTAGTGAAAGATATGATATATCCTGCTGCCAACAGGTGGCGCTATGATAATATCTGAATATTGGCCTTTAGGTGTCTTCAGGCCAGGACTCTTACCAAACCTGTGAAGTTTGAGGCAGATCGGACATTTTATGGCTGAGTTATAACAACTTCTATGTCCATGGCGAAACATCAAACTTTGTCAGGCCGCCACAGACACGCCCTTTAACGAAAACTCAAGATCTTCGCAATTTAACATCTCTAAGGCCTCTAGATCAGAATGACCAAATATAATGTTGATATCATTAAATCTCTAGGAGGAGTTTGATACAAGTCATTTCCTGTTGCCAACAGGTGGCGCTGTGATTATAATAGAATATTGGCCTTCAGATTTGTTCAGGCCAGGACTCTTATCGAATATGTGAAGTTTGAGGCAAATCGGACATTTTATGGCTGAGTTATAACAAGTTTTATATCCATGGCGAGACCTCGAAATTTGTCAGGCCGCCACGGAAACGCCCTTTACCGAAAACTCAAGATCTTCGCAATTTAACATCGCCAAGGCCTTTATATTAGACTGACCGATTTTGGTGTTGATCTGTATAAATCTCTAGGAGGAGTTGGTTGTAGAGTACAGCATGACACTTCCTGTTGCCTGCAGGTGGCGCTATGACTATAACTGAATATGGGCATGTAGATGTCTTCAGGTCAGGAGTGTTATCACACATGTGAAGTTTGGGACAGATCGGACATTTTATGCCTAAGTTATAGCAACTTCCTTTTTCATGGCGAAACATCGAAATTTGCGAGGCCGCCACGGACACGCCCTCCGATGAAAACTCTAGATCTTCACAATTTAACGTCACAAATGGCTTTAGATTAGACTCACCAAATTTGGTGTTGATCGGAATAAATCTCTAGGAGGAGTTCGTTCAAGTATGACACCTGAAAATGGCAAAAATGACACAAATTTTGCTGAGAAAATTAATAATAACCGACTTCCTGTTGGGTTTCGGATTTTATCTCAAGAGGCTTTTTTGTTGGTATTGGTGAGTTACATGTGTGTACCGATTTTTGTGCATGTACGATAATCACAGCTGAATGCGCACACCGCGGAACGTGTAAAGGTGGCGCTATTGAGCCATTTTGCCACACCCACTTCTGCAACCCATATCAGACGTCCATTTTCGCCAGGTCTGATGTGTGTGCAAAGTTTCGTTAGTTTTCGGGTATGTTTAGGCCCTCAAAAATGCGATTCATTCCGGATAAGAATAATAATAATAATAATAATAATAATAATAATAATAAACGGAGCAGATTCAATAGGGTCCTCACACCATCGGTGCTCGGGCCCTAATAATAAACGAAGCAGATCCAATAGGGTCCTCACACCATCGGTGCTCGGGCCCTAATAATAAACGGAGCAATTCCAATAGGGTCCTCGCACTGTAGTGCTCGGGCCCTAATAATAATAAACGGAGCAATTCCAATAGGGTCCTCGCACTGTAGTGCTCGGGCCCTAATTAAAGCTGCGAGCAGCGATGAACGGGCCCTCGCACCCGGGCTCACCGCCGACCGGTGGCTTTAGGAAAACAGCAAACGGTGGGCAGTATGCTTTTAACACAGTAAATATACAAGAAATATGTCATAAGTCATTTAAATGTGCCAAACTTCCCGCTGGCAGCTGGTGGCGCTATGCCTATAACTGATTATTGGCATGTAGATGTGTTCAGGCCAGCACTATTATCAAACATATGAAGTTTGGTGCAGATTGACCTTGGTATGTTTGAGTTAGTGAAAGATATGATATATCCTACTGCCAACAGGTGGCGCTATGATAATATCTGAATATTGGCATTTAGGTGTCTTCAGGCCAGGACTCTTACCAAACCTGTGAATTTTGAGGCAGATCGGACATTTTATGGCTGAGTTATAACAACTTTTATGTCCATGGCGAAACAACAAAGTTTGTCAGGCCGCCACTTACGCCCTTTAACTCAAGATCTCAACAATTTAACATCTCTAAGGCTTCTAGATCAGACTGACCACATATAATGTTGATATCATTAAATATCTAGGAGGAGTTTGCTATAAACCTAAACCCCTGCAACGACTTCAGATAATTCCAACTGTGAACCAATATGCTACATTTTTCCTTTATTCTGATGATGAAGATGAGAACATAATTCATGATGATAACAAAATGTTATTATTGCTTGCTTTACGCCCACCATTTCTGCTTAAATGTCATCGTTACCTATCTGTACAATTTGTATGTGGATATTGCTTTGCTGGTGACTCCTGTTATAATACATCACTCTTAAGTGCTACATAACTAAGAATCAATTAGGAAAACGGTGCCCAGTTGGCACATGCATTCACAGTAACCCTCAGCCAGTTTGGATTTAAAGTTTACAGAATTGAAAGGGTTAAACTTTAAAATCAACACACAGACACATACACACTAAATATACAATTTTACCATCCAGTTTAATTTGTTAACATTGTTAACATGAACAATAATTAAATAGCATTTATTAATGTTAATTAATATTAACCTAAAAAAGTACTCATATATTGTTTAAAGGTAAATTAGTATCTTTTAACATTAGTTTATGTACTGTGAATTAACATGAACATGAACACAGTTCATGTGGGTGTACAGCAATACACAATAAAGTGCTCAATAATCGCTTCATTCTTTCAAAATATCTTTAAAAATCAAGTTGGGTATTGTAATGGGGCGATATATAAATATAACTCATCTTAAAATGGTACAATTTTCAGATGTTTCGAAAACAGATAACAGCAAAGTTTGTTTTGTTGTCAAAGTTTGTCTTGAAATTGTTAGTGTTTTTTTTTTTTATTCAATCTAAAATTTAAATTATGAAAATAAATGTCTATCAATGAAGATAAATCGCTCATGCTAAAAAGTTGTATGTTTCTTAATCTTTTGCTATGTGACTGAATAGGACAAGTTCATGGTACAGTTCAGTAAAAAATAAATAAAAAAACAACAACTGCAATATACAAAGAATGAAAGAGTTTGTGACCCTTTATATTTTCTCAAAGATCAGACTCTCAAAGTTCAGACATATTAATGTAGATTGCACATTGCTGTAGTTTAATGTGCATCTTCCTCAAAGATGGTCTTAAGCAAAACAGCATGTTCCACTTGTCTCTCTCCCTTTCACCCCTCCCCCCTTCAGTCACTCTTAGTGTCAACACAGACAGTCAGCCCAGTGACAGCAGGTTACTGAGTTCTTTTTTTAATTTTCTTTAATTCATAGAAGCTTGAATAATTATGACATTACCAGCACTTGCTCATAATGATTAGAGCTCTGTGTGAAAAAAGTTTTAAAGAGTTTGGATGCTGCACTTTAAAGATATAAAAAATTAGGGTTATGTTTTTTACTACATCTTTAAAAAATCACCACGTCAACACCGTTCAAGATATCCCAGATCCGCTCGCAATTTAACATCTTCAGAATCTTCTCTTCATGTTAAAAAAGTTTGGTGTGAAAAGCTTTTTGTTCTTAGAAGAAGTGTGAATTTGTTTACAGCCTGATTTTTCAAAAAATCCACATTCAAATCAAAATAGCCGGCTTCCTGTTGGTCTTAGCTAATGAGTTTAATTTAGAAAGTTGTCCAGATTGATGAGAATAATATATGTACAGAGTTTGGTGACTGTAGGTAAAACTAACCCCCCAACTTTTGTCAAAAGATGGCGCTATAGAGTGCCTGCTCCACGCCCATTTATGACCTTTTGCCAGTGTCTAACTATCATTAATATTGATGTGTGTGTTGAGTTTCATGAAATTCTAAGCATGTTATCTGCCTCGAAAAGACAGGAATCTAATTTTAAAGTTTGAGACGTTGCCATGGCAACAGCATTTGATTTATCATCGACCCCTTTACATATTCTTATCGGCCGTGTTTTGACATTATTTTGATGAAGTTTAAAGAAAATCAAGTAAAATTAAGAGGCTGATTTCAAAGGATTTTGAAAATGACACGCTTCCTGCTGCCAGTTGGTGGTGCTATAACTTTGACTCATAATAGTCACATTTATAGAATCGGCATCATACAACGAACAAACTGGTGAAGTTTCATCAGAATCAGGCAATGTGTGCAACAGTTATTAGACACTTCCTGTTTCTCATTTCTCGCCATAACTTTGTCGCCTTGCCACGGCCAAACCGTTCGAGATATCAAAAATCCCCTCGCAATTTAGCGTCCCCAATGTCTTGAGATCATGCTGGCCGAGTTTGGTGACAATCCTATGGAAATCCTGGGAGGAGTACGTTAAATTCCAGAGTATGCGCTTTTTAAACAGCCCTAAATATCTCACTTCCTGTTGCGTGGAGCCCATGACATAGAGTACAAAAGTTGTTCGGCTTGATGAGTTCTATATGTGTACCGAGTTTCATATCAATACGTGCAAGTATGTGTGCGCAGTACATCAAGTTTTCAAACTGTGTTCCAGGGGGCGCTGTAGAGGCCCTGAACCACGCCCGGGTCCCATCCTCTGTGGCGTCCGGACGACGGCAGATTCCAACGTGTGTGCAAATTTTCAAGAGTTTTTGAGTATGTTAAGGCCCCCAAAAGTGCCCCAACGGTTGAAAAAAAACAAAAATAAAAACAAACAAAAAAAAAACAAATAAGAATCCTTAGAAGAACAATAGGGCCTTCGCCCTTTTGGGCTCGGGCCCTAATAAACGGAGCAATTCCAATAGGGTCCTCGCACTGTAGTGCTCGGGCCCTAATTAAAGCTGCAAGCAGCGTTGACCGGGCCCTCGCCGTCTGGCAGTCGCCATCCCGATAGCATCAGGAAAACGGTGCCCAGTTGGCACATGCATTCACAGTAACCCTTTGGACTAACCCTAACTGTCTCTCCTCCTGTCTGACTCTTTCTCTTACCACCCATCCCCCCTCCTTACACTCAGCCACTTACCACACAAACACACACATAGAGTGCAGAGCAGAGTGAGATCAGATTTGTTTTTTAATTTTCTTTCATTCGTGGAGTTTTGTATAATTATGAAATGAACTGTGTTTGATCAGAATGAATAGTTATTTGTATGAAAAAAGTTTCAAAGAGTTAGGATGCTGCACTTTAAATATATAATAAATAATTGAAAATTGAAAATTGAAAATGGAAAATGAAATTCTAGGCACGCTATCTGCCTCAAAAACACAGGAAACAAATATTTGAATGTATTTTGTATTTTTATTTATTTGCCATGGCAACAGCATTTGATGCATCAGGGACGCCTTTACAGACTCTCATCGGCCGTGTTTTTACATCATTCTGATGAAGTTTGAAGAAAATCGAGTACAAACATATTGTTCGTTGTTCGTTCGTGTGTTAGTTTATTAACCATTGTTAACAAAAGAGACCCTATTTTAAATAGTTACCATGTTTTATGATCTACAACCATTTTTAAATATTATTTTAATGATCTATAAGCATCTGTGAAATAATTATAAACAAATATATTAAAAATAAATACATATTAACTTAGTTGATGTATTTGTTTCTCATTCTAATTAAGTGAACTGAGCAGTATAGTGTCATACTTATAAGATTTTTTATTCTATCAGTGAGATTGTATATATGTATATAAATCATATAATTTTTCCTTAAAAGATTAAAAAAAGATTTTAATGCTCTTTAAGCACCTATACAAAATAATTATGTAAAAGTACACTGACAGTACATTATATATCAACTGATTCTATGGATTATTTTCATTCTTATACACTGAGAATGAGCTAAATAGCATTATTGTTCAAACGATTCCTTATCTTATGAGGACCTCTAGTGTTCATCCCTGGTATTAGAGCTTTAATCTGACAATTTATATGACACTTTTAATGTTTTTGGGGCCTCTGAGCATGATAACATTTTGAAACTACACGTATTTCCTAAGAATTTCTTGTTCTTTATATGTAAAAAGTTTTGATGAGTTAGAATAATGCAATTTAAAGATATATGGAAATAACTCTCCATCTTTTTTACTGTTACTTTCATAAATCGCCACATCAACACCGTTCAAGATATCCCAAAGCCGTTCACATTGTAACATCTTCAGTATCTTGGCATCATGTTGACAAAGTTTGGTGTGCACTGTCTGATTCTGCTATGAGTGATATGAATTTATTCAGCTATATTTTTCCAAAAATCCACATTCAAATCAAAATAGCTGACTTCCTGTTGGTCGTAGCTAATGGGTGTAAATTTTTTGCAAAAAAAAATCTGGTGATCAAAAAATATTAGGCTTTAGTTAAGATCTGTTAGTTTTATGGACAGTTAGAATGTTTTGTATATGCAGACAAGGGCTTTATGATGGGCCTGATTTGAATTAAAAAAAATATATATTTCTTAAACATGTTTGAAGTTCTTAATAGATTTCACTGTTGCACATTTAGTCTTTTTATTTTTTTACAGTAATGTGCATTTTGCAGTTTGTTTGCATGGTGTACATTGGATGCACATATTTATGACTTCTTGTTACAGTATTCATTTAAAATAAAAGTTGTTTAAAATAAACAACTGTGTGCACCCTATTATTAATGTAGATGTGTATTTCAGTAATAAACTTAAGTAGGGGAGTTTTAAGTTACCAGGATTTATATCAAAATAGTGATCCCATGTCTGCAAAACTAACATTTTAAATGAAATATTGATAGCTAATCGATATCGAATCGAATATAATCGAATCGAAACCATAAAAATAACAATCGAATCGAATTGCCAAATTGGTCACAATACCCAGCCCTAATTCACATCCTAATGAATAAACAACCAAGAGTTTAAATATTCCCTTCTATCTCCTCCTCTCTGACTCTCTCTTTCCACCCATCCCCCCTCCCCACTCTCACCCTAACACTCAACAAACACACACCCACTTACCACGCACACACATAAGTGCAGAGCAGAGAGGGATCAGATTTGTTTTTTAATTTTCATTAATTCATAGATCTTTGTATAATTATGAAATGAACGGTGTCTGATCAGAATGACTAGTAGTCTGTATGAAAAAAGTTTCAAAGACTTTGGATGCTGCACTTTAAAGATATAATAAAATTACGGCTATCTTGTTTTACTCCGATTTCAATCAATCACCACATCAACACCGTTCAAGATATCCTAAATCTGCTCGCAATTTAGAATCTTCAGAATGTTGGCAACATGTCAAAAAAGTTTGGTGTGAATTGGTTGGTTTTCCTGAGAGAAGTATATAAAATTCCACAGCCTGATTTTTCCAAATATCCACATTCAAATCAAAATAGCCGACTTCCTGTTGATCGTAGCTAATGGGTGTAAATTAGAAATGTTTCTGGCTTGATGAGATCAATATATGTACCGAGTTTGGTGACTGTAGGACAAACTAAACCCCCAACTTTTGTCAAAAGGTGGCGCTATGGAGCGCCTGCTCCACGCCCATTTATGGGCTTTTATCAGTGTCTTAATATCATTAATACAGATGTGTGTGTGAAGTTTCATGAAATTCTGAGTATTTTAAGTGGCTTCAAAACACAAAAAGCTAAAGTTAAAGTTTGACACGTTGCCATGGCAACATGATAAAAGTTATCGATAAGGCAATTCACAGATTCTCATTGGCCGTGTTTCAACATTATTGAGATGAAGTTTGAAGCAAATTGAGTAAAATTAAGAGGTTGATTTAAAAGCATTTAGAAAACGTTGCGCTTTGTGTTGCCAGTTGGTGGCGCTATAACTTTGACTCCTAATAGTCACATCTCTGTGATCGGCATCATAAGATGAACAAACTGCTGATGTTTGGTCAAAATCAGACAAAGTGTGTTAAAGTAATTAGACACTTCCTGTTTCTCATTTCTCGCCATAACTTTGTCGCCCCGCCACGGCCAAACCGTTCGAGATATCAAAAATCCCCTGGCAATTTTGCGTCCCCAATGTCTTGAGATCATGCTGACCGAGTTTGGTGGCCATCGGTTGGAAGGTCTAGGAGGAGTATTTCAAATTCCATTGCATGCGCTTTTTAGACATCCCTGAATAGCTGACTTCCTGTTTGGTGAAGCACGGACTGTGAGCACGGAAGTTGTTCGGCCCGATGAGGTCTATATGTGTATGAATTTTGGTGACTGTAGATCAATTGGTGTGCGCTCCAGAGTCCCTCAAAAGTCGCAATTTTTAACGCTGTGCCACGCCCCCCCCAGGTGACCCCCCCATGTCAAAGTCTGTCCGGCCCTGATGGCCGCAGGTTCCAATGTGTGTGCAAATTTTCAAGAGTTTTCGTGTATGTTAAGGGCCCCAAAATCACCCAAAACATTGAAAAAAAAAAAATAATAATAATAATCCTTAGAAAAACAATAGGGCCTTCGCCCTTTTGGGCTCGGGCCCTAATTAAAGCTGCGAGCAGCGATGAACGGGCCCTCGCACCCGGGCTCACCGCCGACCGGTGGCTTCAGGAAAACAGCAAACGGTGGGCAGTATGCTTTTAATACAGTAAATATAGAAAAAATATGTCATAAGTCATTTAAATGTGCCAAACTTGCTGCTGCCAGCTGGTGGCGCTATGCCTATAACTGATTATTGGCATGTAGATGTGTTCAGGCCAGCACTATTATCAAACATATGAAGTTTGGTGCAGATTGACCTTGGTGTGTTTGAGTTAGTGAAATATATGAGATATCCTGCTGCCAACAGGTGGCGCTATGATAATATCTGAATATTGGTCTTTAGGTGTCTTCAGGCCAGGACTCTTACCAAACCTGTGAATTTTGTGGCAGATCAGACATTTTCAGGCTAAGTTATAACCACTTCTATGTCTATGCAGAAACATCAAACTTTGTCAGGCCACCACGGACATGCCCTTTAATGAAAACTCAAGATCTTCACAATTTAACATCTCTAAGGCCTCAAGATCAGACTGACCAAATATAATGTTGATTTAATTAAATGCAATCAATGCAAGGACTTCAGATAGATGCCAACTGTGAACCAGTATGCTACAAATAAGAACATGTAATTCATGATGATAGCAAAATGTTGTTATTGCTTCCTTTATATCCACCACTTCTGCTTAAATGTCATTGTTACCTATCTGTACAATTTTTGTATAATATATTTTTGTATAAAATTAATTGTTGTCATAACTAAGAATCAATAAGGAAGACGGTGCCCAGTTGGCACATGCATTCACAGTAACCATCTGCTAGTTTGGATTTTAAGTTTACAGAATTGAAAGGGTTACACTTTAAAATCAACACACAGACACATACACACAAAATATAAAATGTTGCCATCCAGTTTCATTTGTTAAAATTAACTATATCAGTTAACATGACCAATAAATAAATAGCATTTATTAATGTTAATTAATATTAAGCTAAAAAAAAGTATTCATATAAAGGTTATGTACAGTGAATTAACATGAACATGAACACAGTTCATGTGGGTGTACAGCAATACACAATAAAGTGCTCTATAAACGCTTCATTCTTTCAAAATATCTTTAAAAATCAAGTTGAGTATTTTAACGGGGTGATATATATATTTATAACTGTTCTTAAAATTATGGTTTTCAGATGTTTTGAAGAGATAACAGTAACGTTTGTTTTGTTGTCAAAGTTTGTCTTAATTTTTTATTATTATTATTTTATATTCAATAAATAACACTATGTAAATATTGTCTATCAATGAAGATAAATTGATCATGCTAAAAAGTTGTATTTTTTAAAATCTTTTGCTATGTGACTGAATAGGACAAGTTCATGGTACAGTTAAGTAAAAAATAAATAAAAAACAACAACTGCAAAATACGAACAATGAAAGACTTAGTGACCCTTTATATTTTCTCAAAATATCAGACTCTCAAAGATCAGACATATTTATGTAATTACACTACATACAGTATGTGCATTTTGTTCAAAGATGGTCTGTAGGATGGCTCTCTACTCTGTCACCCTCTCTGCCTCTCACCCCTCTCCCCTGCAATAATGAGCTTCTCTGTGCCTGACTGAACGCACACACATACTGTAGAGACATTCACCAGAGTGACAGCAGGTTTCTGAGTTATTTTTTTAATTTTCTTTAATTCATTGAAGCTTGTATAAAATTTATATTTCCAGCACTTGCTCAGAATGATTAGATCTCTGTGTGAAAAAAGTTTTAAAGAGTTTGGATGCTGCACTTTAAAGATATAAAAAATTAGGGTTATGTTTTTTACTACATCTTTAAAAAATCACCACGTCAACACCGTTCGAGATATCCCAAATCCGCTCGCAATTTAACATCTTCAGAATCTTCTCTTCATGTTAAAAAAGTTTGGTGTGAACAGCTGGTTGTTCTTAGGAGTAGTGTGAATTTGTTTACTACCTGATTTTTCAAAAAATCCACATTCAAATCAAAATAGCCGGCTTTCTGTTGGTCTTAGCTAATGAGTTTGATTTAGAAAGTTGTCCAGATTGATGAGAACAATATAAGTACAGAGTTTGGTGACTGTAGGAAAAACTAACCCCCCAACTTTTGTCAAAAGATGGCGCTATAGAGTGCCTGCTCCACGCCCATTTATGACCTTTTGCCAGTGTCTAACTATCATTAATATTGATGTGTGTGTTGAGTTTCATGAAATTCTAAGCATGTTATCTGCCTCGAAAAGACAGGAATGTAATTTTAAAGTTTGACACGTTGCCATGGCAACAGCATTTGATTTATCATCGACCCCTTTACATATTCTTATCGGCCGTGTTTTGACATGATTTTGATGAAGTTTAAAGAAAATCGAGTAAAATTAAGAGGCTGATTTCAAAGCATTTTGAAAATGACACACTTCCTGCTCCCAGTTGGTGGCGCTATAACTTTGACTCATAATAGTCACATTTATGGAATCGGCATCATACAACGAACAAACTGGTGAAGTTTCATCAGAATCAGGCAATGTGTACAACAGTTATTAGACACTTCCTGTTTCTCATTTCTCGCCATAACTTTGTCGCCTTGCCACGGCCAAACCGTTCGAGATATCAAAAATCCCCTCGCAATTTAGCGTCCCCAATGTCTTGACAATCCCATGGAATTCCTGGGAGGAGTACGTTAAATTCCAGAGCATGCGCTTTTTAAACAGCCCTAAATATCTCACTTCCTGTTGCGTGGAGCCCATGACATAGAGTACAAAAGTTGTTCAGCTCGATGAGTTCTATATGTGTACCGAGTTTCATATGAGTACGTGCAAGTATGTGTGCGCAGTACATCAAGTTTTCAAACTGTGTTCCAGGGGGCGCTGTAGAGGCCCTGAACCACGCCCGGGTCCCAGCCTCTGTGGCGTCCGGACGACGGCAGATTCCAACGTGTGTGCAAATTTTCAAGAGTTTTTGAGTATGTTAAGGCCCCCAAAAGTGCCCCAACGGTTGAAAAAAAACAAAAAAAAACAAAAAAAAACAAATAAGAATCCTTAGAAGAACAATAGGGCCTTCGCCCTTTTGGGCTCGGGCCCTAATTAAAGCTGCAAGCAGCGATGAACGGGCCCTCGCACCCGGGCTCACCGCCGACCGGTGGCTTTAGGAAAACAGCAAGCGGTGGGCAGTATGCTTTTAATACAGTAAATATATGAGAAATATGTCATAAGTCATTTAAATGTGCCAAACTTCCCATTGGCAGCTGGTGGCGCTATGCCTATAAATGGCATGTAGATGTGTTCAGGCCAGCACTATTATCAAACATATGAAGTTTGGTGCAGATTGACCTTGGTATGTTTGAGTTAGTGAAAGATATGATATATCCTGGTGTCAACAGGTGGCGCTATGATAATATCTGAATATTGGCCTTTAGGTGTCTTCAGGCCAGGACTCTTACCAAACCTCTGAAGTTTGAGGCAGATCAGACATTTTATGGCTGAGTTATTACACCTATGTCCATGGCAAAACATCAAACTTTGTCAGGCCGCCACGGACACGCCCTTTACTGAAACTCAAGATCTTCACAATTTAACATCTCTAAGGCCTCTAGATCAGACTGACCAAATATAATGTTGATTTCATTAAATGTCTAGGAGGAGTTTGCTATAAACCTAATCCCCTGCAAGGACTTCAGATAATGCCAACTGTGAACCAAATGTGAACATTTTCCCTATATTCTGATGATGATGATAAGAACATGTAATTCATGATGATAACAAAATGTTATTATTGCTTGCATTACATTCACCACTTCTGCTTAAATCGTTACCTATCTGTACAATTTGTATGTGGATATTGCTTTGCTGGTGACTCCTGTTATAAGACATCACTCTTAAGCGCTACATAACTAAGAATCAATAAGGAAAACGGTGCACAGTTGGCAAATGCATTCACAGTAACCCTCTGCTAGTTTGGATTTTAAGTTTACTGAATTGAAAGGGTTACACTTTAAAATCAACACAGAGACACATACACACAATATATAAAATGTTGCCATCCAGTTTCATTTGTTAACATTAACTATATTAGTTAACATGAACAATAATTAAATAGCATTTATTAATGTTAATTAATATTAAGCTAAAAAAAAAGTATTCATATATTGTTTAAAGGTAAATTAGTTTATGTACTGTGAATTAACATGAACATGAACACAGTTCATGTGGGTGTACAGCAATACACAAAGTGCTCTATAAACGCTTAATTCTTTCAAAATATCTTTAAAAATCAAGTTGAGTGTTTTAATGGGGCGATATATATAACTGATCTTAAAATGATGGTTTTCGGATGTTTTGAACAGATAACAGCAAAGTTTGTTTTGTTGTCAAAGTTTGTCTTGAAATTTTTAATTATTATAATTTTATATTCAATAAATAACACTATGAAAATATTGTCTACAATGAAGATTATTCACTCATGCTTAAAAGTTGTATTTTTCTTAATCTTTTGCTATGTGACTGAATAGGACAAGTTCATGGTACAGTTCAGTAAAAATAAATAAAAAACAACAACTGCAAAATACAAACAATGAAAGATTTAATGACCCTTTATATTTTCTCAAAATATCAGACATATTTATGTCGATTACGCTACAGCAATGTGCATCTTCCTCAAAGATGGTCTTAAGCAAAACAGCATGTTCCACTGGTCTCTCTCCCTTACACCCCTCCCCCCTTCAGTCACTCTTCAGTGACTCAATGGTGACTGAACACAGACAGGCACAGGCAGAGTGACAGCAGGTTTCTAATTTCTTTTTTTAATTTTCTTTAATTCATAGAAGCTTGTATAAAATTGATATTTACACCACTTGCTCAGAATGATAAGATCTCTGTGTGAAAAAAGTTGTAAAGAGTTTGGATGCTGCACTTTAAAGATATAAAAAAATTACGGTTATGTTTTTTACTACATCTTTAAAAAATCACCACGTCAACACCGTTCAAGATATCCCAAATTCGCTCGCAATTTAACATCTTCAGAATCTTCTCTTCATGTTAAAAAAGTTTGGTGTGAATACCTTATTTTTCTTAGAAGGAGTGTGAATTTGTTTACAGCCTGATTTTTCCAAAAATCCACATTCAAATCAAAATAGCCGGCTTCCTGTTGGTCTTAGCTAATGAGTTTGATTTAGAAAGTTGTCCAGATTGATGAGAACAATATATGTACAGAGTTTGGTGACTGTAGGAAAAACTAACCCCCCAACTTTTGTCAAAAGATGGCGCTATAGAGTGCCTGCTCCACGCCCATTTATGACCTTTTGCCAGTGTCTAACTATCATTAATATTGACGTGTGTGTTGAGTTTCATGAAATTCTAAGCATGTTATCTGCCTCGAAAAGACAGGAATCAAATTTTAAAGTTTGACACGTTGCCATGGCAACAGCATTTGATTTATCATCGACCCCTTTACATATTCTCATCGGCCGTGTTTTAACATTATTTTGATGAAGTTTGAAGAAAATCAAGTAAAATTAAGAGGCTGATTTCAAAGGATTTTGAAAATGACACGCTTCCTGCTGCCAGTTGGTGGCGCTATAACTTTGACTCATAATAGTCACATTTATGGAATCGGCATCATACAACGAACAAACTGGTAAAGTTTCATAAGAATCAAGCAATGTGTGCAACAGTAATTAGACACTTCCTGTTTCTCATTTCTCGCCATAACTTTGTCGCCTTGCCACGGCCAAACCGTTCGAGATATCAAAAATCCCCTCGCAATTTAGCGTCCCCAATGTCTTGAGATCATGCTGACCGAGTTTGGTGACAATCCTATGGAAACCCTGGGAGGAGTACGTTAAATTCCAGAGCATGCGCTTTTTAAACAGCCCTAAATATCTCACTTCCTGTTGCGTTCAGCCCATGACATAGAGTACAAAAGTTGTTTGGCTCAGTGAGATCTATATGTGTACCGAGTTTCATATCAATACGTGTAAGTATGTGTGCGCAGTACATCAAGTTTTCAAACTGTGTTCCAGGGGGCGCTGTAGAGGCCCTGAACAACGCCCGGGTCCCAGCCTCTGTGGCGTCCTGATGGCCGCAGATTCCGACGTGTGTGCAAATTTTCAAGAGTTTTTGAGTATGTTAAGGCCCCCAAAAGTGCCCAGAAGGTTAAAAAAAAAAAAAAAAAAAAAAAATAAGAACCCTTAGAAGAACAATAGGGCCTTCGCCCTTTTGGGCTCGGGCCCTAATAATTAAAGCTGCAAGCAGCGATGAACGGGCCCTCGCACACGGGCTCACCGCCGACCGGTGGCTTTAGGAACACAGCAAACGGTGGGCAGTATGCTTTTAATACAGTAAATGTAGGAAAAATAGATCAAAGTCACTTAAATGTGCCAAATTACCTGCTGCCAGCTGGTGGCGCTATGCATATAACTGATTATTGGCATGTAGATGTGTTCAGGCCACCACTTTCATCAATCATATGAAGTTTGGTGCAGATTGACCTTGGTATGTTTGAGTTAGTGAAAGATATGATATATCCTGCTGCCAACAGGTGGCACTATGATAATATCTGAATATTGGCCTTTAGGTGTCTTCAGGCCAGGAATCTTACCAAACCAGTGAAGTTTGAGGCAGATCGGACATTTTATGGCTGAGTTATAACAACTTATATGTCTATGGCGAAACATCAAACTTTGTCATGCCGCCACAGACACGCCCTTTAACGAAAACTCAAGATCTTCACAATTTAACATCTCTAAGGCCTCTAGATCAGAATGGCCAAATATAATGTTGACATCATTAAATCTCTAGGAGGAGTTTGATACAAGTCATTTCCTGTTGCCAACAGGTGGCGCTGTGATTATAATAGAATATTGGCCTTCAGATGTGTTCAGGCCAGGACTCTTATCGAATATGTGAAGTTTGAGGCAAATCGGACATTTTATGGCTGAGTTATAACAAGTTTTATATCCATGGCGAGACCTTGAAATTTGTCAGGCCGCCACGGACACGCCCTTTACCGAAAACTCAAGATCTTCACAATTTAACATCGCTACGGCCTTTATATTAGACTGACCGATTTTGGTGTTGATCTGTATAAATCTCTAGGAGGAGTTGGTTGTAGAGTACAGCATGACACTTCCTGTTGCCAGCAGGTGGCGCTATGACTATAACTGAATATGGATATGTAGATGTCATCAGGTCAGGAGTGTTATCACACATGTGAAGTTTGGGACAGATCGGACATTTTATGCCTAAGTTATAGCAACTTCCTTTTTCATGGCGAAACATCGAAATTTGCGAGGCCGCCACGGACACGCCCTCCGATGAAAACTCTAGATCTTTACAATTTAACGTCACAAAGGGCTTTAGATTGGACTCACCAAATTTGCTGTTGATCGGAGTAAATCTCTAGGAGGAGTTCGTTCAAGTACGACGCCTGAAAATGGCAAAAATGACACAAATTTTGCTAAGAAAATTAATAATAACCGACTTCCTGTTGGGTTTCGGATTTTGTTCCAGGAGGCTTTTTTGTAGGTATTGGTGAGTTACATGTGTGTACCGATTTTCATGCATGTACGTGAATCATAGCTGAAAGCGCACACCGCGGAACGTGTAAAGGTGGCGCTATCGAGCCGTTTTGCCACACCCATCTCTGAAACCCATATCAGACATCCATTTTCGCCAGGTTTGATGTGTGTGCAAAGTTTCATGAGTTTTCGGGTATGTTTAGGCCCTCAAAAATGCGATTCATTCCGGAGAAGAAGAATAATAATAATAATAATTAAAGCTGCAAGCAGCGATGAACGGGCCCTCGCACAGGGGCTCACCGCCGACCGGTGGCTTTTGGAACACAGCTAATGGTGGGCAGTATGCTTTTAATCCAGTAAAAATAGGAAAAATATGTCAAAGTCACTTAAATGTGCCAAATTTCCTGCTGCCAGCTGGTGGCGCTATGCCTATAACTGATTATTGGCATGTAGATGTGTTCAGGCTGGCACTTCCATCAAACATATGAAGTTTGGTGCAGATTGACCTTGGTATGTTTGAGTTAGTAAAGGTCATGATATATCCTGCTGCAAACAGGTGGCGCTATGATAATATCTGAATATTGGCCTTTAGGTGTCTTCAGGCCAAGACTCTTACCAAACCTGTGAAGTTTGAGGCAGATCGGACATTTTATGGCTGAGTTATAACAACTTCTATGTCCATGGCGAAACATCCAACTTTGTCACGCCGCCACGGACACGCCCTTTAACGAAAACTCAAGATCTTCGCAATTTAACATCTCTAAGGCCTCTAGATCAGACTGACCAAATATAATGTTGATATTATTAAATCTGTAGGAGGAGTTTGCTACAAGTCATTTCCTGTTGCCAACAGGTGGCGCTGTGATTATAACAGAATATTGGCCTTCAGATATGTTCAGGCCAGGACTCTTATCGAACATGTGAAGTTTGAGGCAAATTGGACATTTTATGGCTGAGTTATAACAAGCTTTATAACCATGGCGAGACCTCGAAATTTGTCAGGCCGCCACGGACACGCCCTTCAACGAAAACTCAAGATCTTCACAATTTAACATCACTAAGGCCTTGCTATTAGACTGACCGATTTTGGTGTTGATCTGTATAAAACTCTAGGAGGAGTTTGTTGTCGAGTACAGCATGACACTTCCTGTTGCCAGCAGGTGGCGCTATGACTATAACTGAATATGGGCATGTAGATGTCATCAGGTCAGGAGTGTTATCACACATGTAAACTTTGGGACAGATCAGACATTTTATGCTTGAGTTATAGCAACTTCTTTTTTCATGGCGAAACATCGAAATTTGCCAGGCCGCCACGGACATGCCCTCCGATGAAAACTCTAGATCTCCGCAATTTAACGTCACAAAGGGCTTTAGAGTAGACTCAGAAAATTTGGCGTTGATCCGAATTAATCTCTAGGAGGAGTTCGTTCAAGTATGACGCCTGAAAATGGCAAAAATGACACAAATTTTGCTGAGAAAATTAATAATAACTGACTTCCTGTTGGGTTTCGGATTTTATCCCAAGAGGCTTTTTTTGTAGGTATTGTTGAGTTACATGTGTGTACCGATTTTCGTGCATGTATGTGAATCACAGCTGAAAGCGCACACCGCGGAACGTGTAAAGGTGGCGCTATCGAGCCATTTTGCCACACCTATCTCTGAAACCCATATCAGACGTACATTTTCGCCAGGTTTGATGTGTGTGCAAAGTTTCATGAGTTTTCGGGTATGTTTAGGGCCTCAAAAATGCGATTCATTCCGGAGAAGAAGAATAATAATTAAAGCTGCAAGCAGCGATGAACGGGCCCTCGCACACGGGCTCACCGCCGACCGGTGGCTTTAGGAACACAGCAAACGGTGGGCAGTATGCTTTTAATACAGTAAATGTAGGAAAAATAGATCAAAGTCACTTAAATGTGCCAAATTTCCTGCTGCCAGCTGGTGGCGCTATGCCTATAACTGATTATTGGCATGTAGATGTGTTCAGGCCACCACTTTCATCAATCATATGAAGTTTGGTGCAGATTGACCTTGGTATGTTTGAATTAGTGAAAGATATGATATATCCTGCTGCCAACAGGTGGCACTATGATAATATCTGAATATTGGCCTTTAGGTGTCTTCAGGCCCGGACTCTTACCAAATCTGTGAAGTTTGAGGCGGATCGGACATTTTATGGCTGAGTTATTACAACTTATATGTCTATGGCGAAACATCAAACTTTGTCATGCCGCCACAGACACGCCCTTTAACGAAAACTCAAGATCTTCGCAATTTAACATCTCTAAGGCCTCTAGATCAGACTGACCAAATATAATGTTGATATCATTAAATCTCTAGGAGGAGTTTGATACAAGCAATTTCCTGTTGCCAACAGGTGGCGCTGTGATTATAATAAAATATTGGCCTTCAGATGCGTTCAGGCCGGGACTCTTATCGAATATGTGAAGTTTGAGGCAAATCGGACATTTTTTGGCTGAGTTATAACAACTTCTATGTCCATGGCGAAACATCAAACTTTGTCAGGCCGCCACGGACACGCCCTTTACCGAAAACTCAAGATTTTCACAATTCAACATCACTAAGGCCTTTGTATTAGACTGACCGATTTTGGAGTTGATCTGTATAAATCTCTAGGAGGAGTTGGTTGTAGAGTACAGCATGACACTTCCTGTTGCCTGCAGGTGGCGCTATGACTATAACTGAATATGGGCATGTAGATGTCTTCAGGTCAGGAGTGTTATCACACATGTGAAGTTTGGGACAGATCGGACATTTTATGCCTAAGTTATAGCAACTTCCTTTTTCATGGCGAAACATCGAAATTTGCGAGGCCGCCACGGACACGCCCTCTGATAAAAACTCTAGATCTTCACAATTTAACGTCACAAAGGGCTTTAGATTAGACTCACCAAATTTGGTGTTGATCGGAATAAATCTCTAGGAGGAGTTCGTTCAAGTATGACACCTGAAAATGGCAAAAATGACACAAATTTTGCTGAGAAAATTAATAATAACCGACTTCCTGTTGGGTTTCGGATTTTATCTCAAGAGGCTTTTTTGTAGGTATTGGTGTGCTACATGTGTGTACCGATTTTTGTGCATGTACGATAATCACAGCTGAATGCGCACACCGCGGAACGTGTAAAGGTGGCGCTATTGAGCCATTTTGCCACACCCACTTCTGCAACCCATATCAGACGTCCATTTTCGCCTGGTCTGATGTGTGTGCGAAGTTTCGTTAGTTTTCGGGTATGTCTAGGCCCTCAAAAATGCGATTCATTCCGGATAAGAATAATAATAATAATAATAAACGGAGCAGATTCAATAGGGTCCTCACACCATCGGTGCTCGGGCCCTAATAAACGAAGCAGATCCAATAGGGTCCTCACACCATCGGTGCTCGGGCCCTAATAATAATAATTAAAGCTGCAAGCAGCGATGAACGGGCCCTCGCACATGGGCTCACCGCCGACCGGTGGCTTTAGGAACACAGCAAATGGTGGGTAGTATGCTTTTAATACAGTAAAAATAGGAAAAATATGTCAAAGTCACTTAAATGTGCCAAATTTCCTGCTGCCAGCTGGTGGCGCTATGCCTATAACTGATTATTGGCATGTAGATGTGTTCAGGCCACCACTTTCATCAAACATATGAAGTTTGGTGCAGATTGACCTTGGTATGTTTGAGTTAGTGAAAGATATGATATATCCTGCTGCCAACAGGTGGCGCTATGATAATATCTGAATATTGGCCTTTAGGTGTCTTCAGGCCAGGACTCTTACCAAACCTGTGAAGTTTGAGGCAGATCGGACATTTTATGGCTGAGTTATAACAACTTCTATGTCCATGGCGAAACATCAAACTTTGTCAGGCCGCCACGGACACGCCCTTTAACGAAAACTCAAGATCTTTACAATTTAACATCTCTAAGGCCTCTAGATCAGACTGACCAAATATAATGTTGATATCATTAAATCTCTAGGAGGAGTTTGATACAAGTCATTTCCTGTTGCCAACAGGTGGCGCTGTGATTATAATAGAATATTGGCCTTCAGATGTATTCAGGCCAGGACTCTTATCGGATATGTGAAGTTTGAGGCAAATCAGACATTTTATGGCTGAGTTATAACAAGTTTTATATCCATGGCGAGACCTCGAAATTTGTCAGGCCGCCACGGACACGCCCTTTACCGAAAACTCAAGATCTTCACAATTTAACATCACTAAGGCCTTTATATTAGACTGACCGATTTTGGTGTTGATCTGCATAAATCTCTTGGAGGAGTTGGTTGTAGAGTACAGCATGACACTTCCTGTTGCCTGCAGGTGGCGCTATGACTATAACTGAATATAGGCATGTAGATGTCATCAGGTCAGGAGTGTTATAACACATGTGAAGTTTGGGACAGATCGGACATTTTATGCCTAAGTTATAGCAACTTCCTTTTTCATGGCGAAACATCGAAATTTGCGAGGCCGCCACGGACACGCCCTCCGATGAAAACTCTAGATCTTCGCAATTTAACGTCACAAAGGGCTTTAGATTGGACTCACCAAATTCGGCATTGGTCCGAATCAATCTCTAGGAGGAGTTCGTTCAAGTACGAAGCCTGAAAATGGCAAAAATGACACAAATTTTGCTGAGAAAATTAAAAATAACCTACTTCCTGTTGGGTGTAAAATTTTGCTCCAAGAGGCTTTTTTGTAGGTATTGGTGTGTTACATGTGTGTACCTATTTTCGTGCATGTACGTGAATCACAGCTGAAAGCGCACACCGCTGAACGTGTAAAGGTGGCGCTGTCGAGCCATTTTGCCACACCCACTTCTGAACCCCATATCAGACGTAAATTTTCGCCAGGTTTGATGTGTGTGCAAAGTTTCGTGACTTTTCGGGCATGTTTAGGCCCTCTAAAATGCGATTCATTTTGGAGAAGAATAATAATAATAATTAAAGCTGCAAGCAGCGATGAACGGGCCCTCGCACCCGGGCTCACCGCCGACCGGTGGCTTCAGGAAAACAGCAAACGGTGGGCAGTATGCTTTTAATACAGTAAATGTAGGAAAAATAAATGAAAATCAATTAAATGTGCCAAATTTCCTGCTGCCAGCTGGTGGCGCTATGCCTATAACTGATTATTGGCATGTAGATGTGTTCAGGCCACCACTTTCATCAAACATATGAAGTTTGGTGCAGATTGACCTTGGTATGCTTGAGTTAGTGAAAGATATGATATATCCTGCTGCCAACAGGTGGCGCTATGATAATATCTGAATATTGGCCTTTAGGTGTCTTCAGGCCAGGACTCTTACCAAACCTGTGAAGTTTGAGGCAGATCAGACATTTTATGGCTGAGTTATAAAAACTTCTATGTCCATGGCGAAACATCAAATTTGTCACGCCGCCACAGACACGCCCTTTAACGAAAACTCAAGATCTTCGCAATTTAACATCTCTAAGGCCTCTAGATCAGACTGACCAAATATAATGTTGATATCATTAAATCTCTAGGAGGAGTTTGATACAAGTCATTTCCTGTTGCCAACAGGTGGCGCTGTGATTATAATAGAATATTGGCCTTCAGATGTGTTCAGGCCAGGACTCTTATCTAATATGTGAAGTTTGAGGCAAATCGGACATTTTATGGCTGAGTTATAACAAGTTTTATATCCATGGCGAGACCTCGAAATTTGTCAGGCCGCCACGGACACGCCCTTTACCGAAAACTCAAGATCTTCACAATTTAA
Source organism: Garra rufa (assembly GCF_049309525.1). NCBI lineage: Eukaryota > Metazoa > Chordata > Actinopteri > Cypriniformes > Cyprinidae > Garra > Garra rufa. The sequence continues at coordinate 1,106,599 of NW_027394276.1, read as the reverse complement.
CATCGCTATGGCCTTTATATTAGACTGACCGATTTTGGTGTTGATCTGAATAAATCTCTAGGAGGAGTTGGTTGTAGAGTACAGCATGACACTTCCTGTTGCCTGCAGGTGGCGCTATGACTATAACTGAATATGGGCATGTAGATGTCTTCAGGTCAGGAGTGTTATCACACATGTGAAGTTTGGGACAGATAGGACATTGTATGCCTGAGTTATAGCAACTTCCTTTTTCATGGCGAAACATCGAAATTTGCGAGGCCGCCACGGACACGCCCTCCGATGAAAACTCTAGATCTTCACAATTTAACGTCACAAAGGGTTTTAGACTAGACTCTGCAAATTTGGCGTTGATCCGAATAAATCTGTAGGAGGAGTTCGTTCAAGTACGACACCTGAAAAAGGCAAAAATGACACAAATTTTGTTGAGAATATTAATATTAACCGACTTCCTGTTGGGTTCCGGATTTTGCTCCAAGAGGCTTTTTTGTAGGTTTTGGTGTGTTACATGTGTGTACCGATTTCCGTGCATGTACGTGAATCACAGCTGAAAGCGCACACCGCTGAACGTCTAAAGGTGGCGCTGTCGAGCCATTTTGCCACACCCAATTCTGAAACCCAAATCAGACGTAAATTTTCGCCAGGTTTGATGTGTGTGCAAAGTTTTGTGAGTTTTCGGGAATGTTTAGGTCCTCTAAAATGCGATTCACTTTGGAGAAGAAGAAGAATAATAATAATAATTAAAGCTGCAAGCAGCGATGAACGGGCCCTCGCACACGGGCTCACCGCCGACCGGTGGCTTTAGGAACACAGCAAACGGTGGGCAGTATGCTTTTAATACAGTAAATCTAGGAAAAATAGATCAAAGTCACTTAAATGTGCCAAACTTCCTGCTGCCAGCTGGTGGCGCTATGCCTATAACTGATTATTGGCATGTAGATGTGTTCAGGCCAGCACTTTCATCAAACATATGAAGTTTGGTGCAGATCGACCTTGGTATGTTTGAGTTAGTGAAAGATATGATATATCCTCGTGCCAACAGGTGGCGCTATGATAATATTTGAATATTGGCCTTTAGATGTCTTCAGGCCAGGACTCTTACCAAACCTGTGAAGTTTGAGGCAGATCGGATATTTTATGGCTGAGTTATAACAACTTCTATGTCCATGGCGAAACATCAAACTTTGTCATGCAGCCACAGACACGCCCTTTAACGAAAACTCAAGATCTTCGCAATTTAACATCTCTAAGGCCTCTAGATCAGACTGACCAAATATAATGTTGATATCATTAAATCTCTAGGAGGAGTTTGGTACAAGTCATTTCCTGTTGCCAACAGGTGGCGCTGTGATTATAATAGAATATTGGCCTTTAGATTGGTTCAGGCCAGGACTCTTATCGAACATGTGAAGTTTGAGGCAAATCGGACATTTTATGGCTGAGTTATAACAAGTGTATTATCCATGGCGAGACCTCGAAATTTGCCAGGCCGCCACGGACACGCCCTTCAACGAAAACTCAAGATCTTCGCAATTTAACATCGCTAAAGCCTTTTTATTAGACTGACCGATTTTGGTGTTGATCTGATAAAATCTCTTGGAGGAGTTTGTTGCAGAGTACAGCATGACACTTCCTGTTGCCAGCAGGTGGCGCTATGAGTAAAACTGAATATGGGCATGTAGATGTCATCAGGTCAGGAGTGTTATCACACATGTGAAGTTTGGGACGGATCGGACATTGTATGCCTGAGTTATAGCAACTTCCTTTTTCATGGCGAAACATCGAAATTTGCGAGGCCGCCACGGACACGCCCTCCGATAAAAACTCTAGATCTTCACAATTTAACGTCACAAAGGGCTTTAGACTAGACTCTGCAAATTTGGTGTTGATCCGAATAAACCTCTAGGAGGAGTTCGTTCAAGTACGACGCCTGAAAATGGCAAAAATGACACAAATTTTGTTGAGAATATTAATATTAACCGACTTCCTGTTGGGTTCCGGATTTTGGTCCAAGAGGCTTTTTTGTAGGCATTGGTGTGTTACATGTGTGTACCGATTTCCGTGCATGTACGTGAATCACAGCTGAAAGCGCACACCGCTGAACGTCTAAAGGTGGCGCTGTCGAGCCATTTTGCCACACCCACTTCTGAAACCCATATCAGACGTAAATTTTCGCCAGGTTTGATGTGTGTGCAAAGTTTTGTGAGTTTTCGGGCATGTTTAGGTCCTCTAAAATGCGATTCATTTTGGAGAAGAAGAAGAATAATAATAATAATAATAATTAAAGCTGCAAGCAGCGATGAACGGGCCCTCGCACACGGGCTCACCGCCGACCGGTGGCTTTAGGAACACAGCAAACGGTGGGCAGTATGCTTTTAATACAGTAAATGTAGGAAAAATAGATCAAAGTCACTTAAATGTGCCAAACTTCCTGCTGCCAGCTGGTGGCGCTATGCCTATAACTGATTATTGGCATGTAGATGTGTTCAGGCCAGCACTTTGATCAAACATATGAAGTTTGGTGCAGATTGACCTTGGTATGTGTGAGTTAGTGCAAGATATGATATATCCTGCTGCCAATAGGTGGCGCTATAATAATATCTGTATATTGGCCTTTAGATGTCTTCAGGCCAGGACTTTTACCAAACATGTGAAGTTTGAGGCAGATCGGACATTTTATGGCTGAGTTATAACAACTTTTATGTCCATGGCGAAACATCAAACTTTGTCAGGCCGCCATGGACACGCCCTTTAACGAAAACTCAAGATCTTCACAATTTAACATCTCTAAGGCCTCGAGATCAGACTGACCAAATATAATGTTGATATCATTAAATCTCTAGGAGGAGTTTGGTACAAGTCATTTCCTATTGCCAACAGGTGGCGCTGTGATTATAATAGAATATAGGCCTTCAGATTGGTTCAGGCCAGGACTCTTATCGAACATGTGAAGTTTGAGGCAAATCGGACATTTTATGGCTGAGTTATAACAAGTTTTATATCCATGGCGAGACCACGAAATTTGCCAGGTCGCCACGGACACACCCTTCAACGAAAACTCAAGATCTTCGCAATTTAACATCATTAAGGCCTTTATATTAGACTGACAGATTTTGGTGTTGATCTGATTAAATCTTTTGGAGGAGTTTGTTGCAGAGTACAGCATGACACTTCCTGGTGCCAGCAGGTGGCGCTATGAGTAAAACTGAATATGGGCATGTAGATGTCATCAGGTCAGGAGTGTTATCACACATGTGAAGTTTGGGGCAGATCGGGCATTTTATGCCTGAGTTATAGCAACTTCCTTTTTCATGGCGAAGCATCGAAATTTGCCAGGCCGCCACGGACACGCCCTCCGATGAAAACTCTAGATCTTCGCAATTTAACGTCACAAAGGGCTTTAGATTAGACTCACCAAATTTGCCGTTGATCCGAATAAATCTCTAGGAGGAGTTCGTTCAAGTATGACGCCTGAAAATGGCAAAAATTACACAAATTTTGCTAAGAAAATTAAAAATAACCGACTTCCTGTTGGGTGTCAAATTTTGCTCCAAGAGGCTTTTTTGTAGGTATTGGTGAGCTAGATGTGTGTACCGATTTTCGTGCATGTACGTGAATCACAACTGAAAGCGCACACCGCGGAACGTGTAAAGGTGGCGCTATCGAGCCATTTTGCCACACCCACTTCTGCAACCCATATCAGACGTAAATTTTCGCCAGGTCTGATGTGTGTGCGAAGTTTCATGAGTTTTCGGGTATGTCTAAGCCCTCAAAAATGCGATTCATTTTGGAGAAGAATAATAATAATAATAATAATAATAAACGAAGCAGATCCAATAGGGTCCTCACACCATCGGTGCTCGGGCCCTAATAATAATAAACGGAGCAGATCCAATAGGGTCCTCACACCATCGGTGCTCGGGCCCTAATAATAATAAACGGAGCAGATTCAATAGGGTCCTCACACCATCGGTGCTCGGGCCCTAATTAAAGCTGCGAGCAGCGATGAACGGGCCCTCGCACCCGGGCTCACCGTCGACCGGTGGCTTTAGGAAAACAGCAAACGGTGGGCAGTATGCTTTTAATACAGTAAATATATGAGAAATATGTCATAAGTCATTTAAATGTGCCAAACTTCCCATTGGCAGCTGGTGGCGCTATGCCTATAAATGGCATGTAGATGTGTTCAGGCCAGCACTATTATCAAACATATGAAGTTTGGTGCAGAATGACCTTGGTATGTTTGAGTTAGTGAAAGATATGATATATCCTGGTGTCAACAGGTGGCGCTATGATAATATCTGAATATTGGCCTTTAGGTGTCTTCAGGCCATGACTCTTACCAAACCTCTGAAGTTTGAGGCAGATCAGACATTTTATGGCTGAGTTATTACACCTATGTCCATGGCGAAACATCAAACTTTGTCAGGCCGCCACTGAAACTCAAGATCTTCACAATTTAACATCTCTAAGGCCTCTAGATCAGACTGACCAAATATAATGTTGATTTCATTAAATGTCTAGGAGGAGTTTGCTATAAACCTAATCCCCTGCAAGGACTTCAGATAATGCCAACTGTGAACCAAATGTGAACATTTTCCCTATATTCTGATGATGATGATAAGAACATGTAATTCATGATGATAACAAAATGTTATTATTGCTTGCATTACATTCACCACTTCTGCTTAAATCGTTACCTATCTGTACAATTTGTATGTGGATATTGCTTTGCTGGTGACTCCTGTTATAAGACATCACTCTTAAGCGCTACATAACTAAGAATCAATTAGGAAAACGGTGCACAGTTGGCAAATGCATTCACAGTAACCCTCTGCTTGTTTGGATTTTAAGTTTACTGAATTGAAAGGGTTACACTTGAAAATCAACACAGAGACACATACACACAATATATAAAATGTTGCCATCCAGTTTCATTTGTTAACATTAACTATATTAGTTAACATGAACAATAATTAAATAGCATTTATTAATGTTAATTAATATTAAGCTAAAAAAAAGTATTCATATATTGTTTAAAGGTAAATTAGTATCTTTTAGTTTATGTACTATGAATTAACATAAACATGAACACAGTTCATGTGGGTGTACAGCAATACACAATAAAGTGCTCTATAAACGCTTAATTCTTTCAAAATATCTTTAAAAATCAAGTTGAGTGTTTTAATGGGGCGATATATATATAACTGATCTTCAAATGATGGTTTTCGGATGTTTTGAACAGATAACAGCAAAGTTTGTTTTGTTGTCAAAGTTTGTCTTGAAATTTTTAATTATTATAATTTTATATTCAATAAATAACACTATGAAAATATTGTCTACAATGAAGATAAATCACTCATGCTTAAAAGTTGTATTTTTCTTAATCTTTTGCTATGTGACTGAATAGGACAAGTTCATGGTACAGTTCAGTAAAAATAAATAAAAAACAACAACTGCAAAATACAAACAATGAAAGATTTAATGACCCTTTATATTTTCTCAAAATATCAGACATATTTATGTCGATTACGCTACAGCAATGTGCATCTTCCTCAAAGATGGTCTTAAGCAAAACAGCATGTTCCATGGTCTCTCTCCCTTACACCCCTCCCCCCTTCAGTCACTCTTCAGTGACTCAATGGTGACTGAACACAGACAGGCACAGGCAGAGTGACAGCAGGTTTCTAATTTCTTTTTTTAATTTTCTTTAATTCATAGAAGCTTGTATAAAATTGATATTTACACCACTTGCTCAGAATGATAAGATCTCTGTGTGAAAAAAGTTTTAAAGAGTTTGGATGCTGCACTTTAAAGATATAAAAAAAATGACGGTTATGTTTTTTACTACATCTTTAAAAAATCACCACGTCAACACCGTTCAAGATATCCAATATCCGCTCGCAATTTAACATCTTCAGAATCTTCTCTTCATGTTAAAAAAGTTTGGTGTGAATAGCTGGTTGTTCTTAGAAGAAGTGTGAATTTGTTTACAGCCTGATTTTTCCAAAAAAACACATTCAAATGGAAATATCCGGCTTCCTGTTGGTCTTAGCTAATGAGTTTAATTTAGAAAGTTGTCCAGATTGATGAGAACAATATATGTACAGAGTTTGGTGACTGTAGGAAAAACTAACCCCCCAACTTTTGTCAAAAGATGGCGCTATAGAGTGCCTGCTCCACGCCCATTTATGACCTTTTGCCAGTGTCAAACTATCATTAATATTGATGTGTGTGTTGAGTTTCATGAAATTCTTAGCATGTTATCTGCCTCGAAAAGACAGGAATCTAATTTTAAAGTTTGACACGTTGCCATGGCAACAGCATTTGATTTATCATCGACCCCTTTACATATTCTTATCGGCCGTGTTTTGACATGATTTTGATGAAGTTTAAAGAAAATCAGGTAAAATTAAGAGGCTGATTTCAAAGCATTTTGAAAATGACACGCTTACTGCTGCCAGTTGGTGGCGCTATAACTTTGACTTATAATAGTCACATTTATGGAATCGGCATCATACAACGAACAATCTGGTGAAGTTTCATCAGAATCCGGCAATGTGTGCAACAGTTATGAGACACTTCCTGTTTCTCATTTCTCGCCATAACTTTGTCGCCTTGCCACGGCCAAATCGTTCGAGATATCAAAAATCCCCTCGCAATTTAGCGTCCCCAATGTCTTGAGATCATGCTGACCGAGTTTGGTGACAATCGTATGGAAATCCTGGGAGGAGTACGTTAAATTCCAGAGCATGCGCTTTTTACACAGCCCTAAATATCTCACTTCCTGTTGCGTTGAGAAAATGACATAGAGTACAAAAGTTGTTCAGCTCAATGAGTTCTATATGTGTACCGAGTTTCATATGTGTACGTTCAAGTATGTGTGCTATATGGCCCTCAAAATTCCAGGGGGCGCTGTAGAGTCCCCTTGCCACGCCCCGGTACCAGCCTCTTTGACGTCCTGATGGCCGCAGATTCCGACGTGTGTGCAAATTTTCAAGAGTTTTTGAGTATGTTAAGACCCCCTTAAGTGCCCGGAAGGTTAACAAAAAATAAAAAAAATAAAAAAAATAAGAATCCTTAGAAGAACAATAGGGCCTTCGCCCTTTTGGGCTCGGGCCCTAATTAAAGCTGCGAGCAGCGATGAACGGGCCCTCGCACCCGGGCTCACCGCCGACCGGTGGCTTCAGGAAAACAGCAATCGGTGGGCAGTATGCTTTTAATACAGTAAATATAGAAAAAATATGTCATAAGTCATTTAAATGTGCCAAAATTGCTGCTGCCAGCTGGTGGCGCTATGCCTATAACTGATTATTGACATGTAGATGTGTTCAGGCCAGCACTATTATCAAACATATGAAGTTTGGTGCAGATTGACCTTGGTGTGTTTGAGTTAGTGAAATATATGAGATATCCTGCTGCCAACAGGTGGCGCTATGATAATATCTGAATATTGGTCTTTAGGTGTCTTCAGGCCAGGACTCTTACCAAACCTGTGAATTTTGTGGCAGATCAGACATTTTCAGGCTAAGTTATAACCACTTCTATGTCTATGCAGAAACATCAAACTTTGTCAGGCCACCACGGACATGCCCTTTAATGAAAACTCAAGATCTTCACAATTTAACATCTCTAAGGCCTCAAGATCAGACTGACCAAATATAATGTTGATTTAATTAAATGCAATCAATGCAAGGACTTCAGATAGATGCCAACTGTGAACCAGTATGCTACAAATAAGAACATGTAATTCATGATGATAGCAAAATGTTATTATTGCTTCCTTTATATCCACCACTTCTGCTTAAATGTCATTGTTACCTATCTGTACAATTTTTGTATAATATATTTTTGTATAAAATCAATTGTTGTCATAACTAAGAATCAATAAGGAAGACGGTGCCCAGTTGGCACATGCATTCACAGTAACCATCTGCTAGTTTGGATTTTAAGTTTACAGAATTGAAAGGGTTACACTTTAAAATCAACACACAGACACATACACACAAAATATAAAATGTTGCCATCCAGTTTCATTTGTTAAAATTAACTATATCAGTTAACATGACCAATAAATAAATAGCATTTATTAATGTTAATTAATATTAAGCTAAAAAAAGTATTCATATAAAGTTTATGTACTGTGAATTAACATGAACATGAACACAGTTCATGTGGGTGTACAGCAATACACAATAAAGTGCTCTATAAACGCTTCATTCTTTCAAAATATCTTTAAAAATCAAGTTGAGTATTTTAACGGGGTGATACATATATATAACTGATCTTAAAATTATGGTTTTCAGATGTTTTGAAGAGATAACAGTAACGTTTGTTTTGTTGTCAAAGTTTGTCTTAATTTTTTATTATTATGATTTTATATTCAATAAATAACACTATGTAAATATTGTCTATCAATGAAGATAAATTGATCATGCTAAAAAGTTGTATTTTTTAAAATCTTTTGCTATGTGACTGAATAGGACAAGTTCATGGTACAGTTAAGTAAAAAATAAATAAAAAACAACAACTGCAAAAAATGAACAATGAAAGACTTAGTGACCCTTTATATTTTCTCAAAATATCAGACTCTCAAAGATCAGACATATTTATGTAATTACACTACATACAGTATGTGCATTTTGTTCAAAGATGGTCTGTAGGATGGCTCTCTACTCTGTCACCCTCTCTGCCTCTCACCCCTCCCCCCTGCAATAATGAGCTTCTCTGTGCCTGACTGAACGCACACACATACTGTAGAGACATTCACCAGAGTGACAGCAGGTTTCTGAGTTCTTTTTTAAATTTTCTTTAATTCATAGAAGCTTGTATACATTTTTTATTTCCAGCACTTGCTCAGAATGATTAGATCTCTGTGTGAAAAAAGTTTTAAAGAGTTTGGATGCTGCACTTTAAAGATATAAAAATATTTTTTACTATATCTTTAAAAAATCACCACGTCCACACCGTTCAAGATATCCAAAATCCGGTCGCAATTTAACATCTTCAGAATATTCTCTTCATGTTGAAAAAGTTTGGTGTGAACAGCTGGTTGTTCTTAGAAGTAGTGTGCATTTGTTTACAGCCTGATTTTTCCAAAAATCCACATTCAAATCAAAATAGCCGGCTTCCTGTTGGTCTCAGCTAATGAGTTTGATTTAGAAAGTTGTCCAAATTGATGAGATTAATATATGTACAGAGTTTAGTGACTGTAGGAAAAACTAACCCCCCAACTTTTGTCAAAAGATGGCGCTATAGAGTGCCTGCTCCACGCCCATTTATGACCTTTTGCCAGTGTCTAACTATCATAAATATTGATGTGTGTGTTGAGTTTCATGAAATTCTAAGCATGTTAACTGCCTCGAAAAGACAGGAATCTAATTTTAAAGTTTGACATGTTGCCATGGCAACAGCATTCGATTTATCATCGACCCCTTTACATATTCTTATCGGCCGTGTTTTGACATGATTTTGATGAAGTTTAAAGAAAATCGAGTAAAATTAAGAGGCTGATATCAAAGCATTTTGAAAATGACACACTTCCTGCTGCCAGTTGGTGGCGCTATAACTTTGACTCATAATAGTCACATTTATGGAATCGGCATCATACAACGAAAAACTGGTGAAGTTTCATCAGAATCAGGCAATGTGGTCAACAGTTATTAGACACTTCCTGTTTCTCATTTCTCGCCATAACTTTGTCGCCTTGCCACGGCCAAACCGTTCGAGATATCAAAAATCTCCTCGCAATTTAGCGTCCCCAATGTCTTGAGATCATGCTGACCGAGTTTGGTGACAATCCCATGGAATTCCTGGGAGGAGTACGTTAAATTCCAGAGCATGCGCTTTTTAAACAGCCCTAAATATCTCACTTCCTGTTGCGTGGAGCCCATGACATAGAGTACAAAAGTTGTTTGGCTCAGTGAGATCTATATGTGTACCGAGTTTCATATCAATACATGCAAGTATGTGTGCGCAGTACATCAAGTTTTCAAACTGTGTTCCAGGGGGCGCTGTAGAGGCCCTGAACCACGCCCGGGTCCCAGCCTCTTTGGCGTCCTGATGGCCGCAGATTCCGACGTGTGTGCAAATTTTCAAGAGTTTTTGAGTATGTTAAGGCCCCCAAAAGTGCCCGGAAGGTTGAAAAAAAAAAAAAAAAAAAAAAAATAATAACCCTTAGAAGAACAATAGGGCCTTCGCCCTTTTGGGCTCGGGCCCTAATTAAAGCTGCAAGCAGCGATGGTAGGGCCCTCGCACTCTGGCTCACCGCCGATCGGTGGCGAATGGTGGGCACTATGCTATTAACACAGAAAATGTAGGAGGAATATGTCAAAGTCATTGATATGTGCCAATCTTCCTTCTGCCAGCTGGTGGCGCTATGCCTATAACTGAATATTGGCATGCAGATGTGTTCAGGCCAGTGCTTTTATCAAACATATGAAGTTTGGTGAAGCTTGAACATGGCATGCTTGAGTGTAAGTCATGACATATCCTGCTGCCAACAGGTGGCGCTATTACAAAATATTGGCTTTTAGATGTCTTCAGGCCAGGACTATTGGCAAACATGTCAAGTTTGGTGCAAATTGTACATTGCATGCTTAAGTTAGTGTAAAACAAGTAATTTGCTGTTGCCAGCTGGTGGCGCTATGACTATAACTAAATATTGGCATGTAAATGTATTCAGGCCAAGACTCTTATCAAACATATTAAGTTTGGGGCTGATTGGACATTGCATGCCTGAGTTACAGTAACTTCCTGTTTCATTGCATTAAGAGTATGCTTTAGCACTTAGCTAAATGTTGCTAACATGTTTCTAGCATGTTGCTACCCTATTTAACACTTGTTGATATTTTTAAAATGTTGCTGGGCATCCACAACAGTATTAAACATGTGACTTCCTGTTGCCAGCAGGTGGCACTATGACTATAACTGAATATGGGCATGGGCTTGTGTTCAGACCAGGACTCTTATCAAACATATTAAGCTTGGGTCAGATTGGACATTGTATGCATGAGTTACACTTATTTTTCTTTGTATTAGTATCATGCTTTAGCTCTCAGCTAAGTGTTGCTAGCATGTTTTAACATGATTCTAGCATGATGCTAGCCTATTTAAAACTTGCTGACGCTTTTTATTATGTTGCTAGGAGTCCGTAACACCATTAAACGTCACTTCCTGTTGTCAGCAGGTGGCGCTGTGACTATAACTGAATATGGGCATGTATATATCTTCAGGCCAGGACTCTTATCAAACGTGAAGTTTGGGGCTGATTGGACATTGCATGTCTGAGTTACAGCAACTTCCTGTTTTATGTCTTTAACAACATGCTTTAGCACTAAGTAAGTGTTGCTAGCATGTTTGAGTACGTTTTAAACTAGTTTAGCACTCAATGGCTTTTTTAGTGTGTTGCTAATAGTGTGTCACAGTGTTAAACATGTCACTTCCTGTTGACAGTAGGTGGCGCTATAACTATAACTGAATATTGGCATGTAGATATCTTCAGGCCAGGACTGTTATCAAACATGTGAAGTTTGGGGCTGATTGGACATTGCATGCCTGAGTTACAGTAACTTCCTGTTTCATTGCATTAAGAGTATGCTTTAGCACTTAGCTAAATGTTGCTAATATGTTATAGCATGTTTCTAGCATGTTGCTACCCTGTTTAACAGTTGTTGATTTTTTTTTAAATGTTGCTAGGCATCCACAACAGTATTAAACATGTGGCTTCCTGTTACCAGCTGGTGGCGCTATGACTATAACTGAATACGGGCATGGGCGTGTGTTTAGGCCAGGACTCTTATCAAACATGTTAAGTTTGGGGCTGATTGGACATTGTATGCCTGAGTTAGAGTAACTTCCTGTTTCATTGTATTATTAGCATGCTTTAGCATATTAGCTAAGTGTTGCTAGCATGCTTTATTATTTTTGTAGCATGTTGAATTTTAAGTTTGGGTCAGATTCAACATTATATACATGAGTTACAGCAATTTCCTTTTGTATTTGTATTAATAGCATGCTTTAGCTCTTAGCTAAGTGTTGCTAGCATGTTTTAGCATGTTTGTAGCATGTTGCTAGCCTATTTAAGACTTGTTAACACTTTTCAATATGTTTCTAGGAGTCCGTAACAGTGTTAAACATGTCATTTCCTGTTGTCAGCAGGTGGCGCTATGACTATAACTGAATATGGGCACTGACGTGTGTTCAGGACCGGACTGTCATCAAACATGTGAAGTTTGAGGCAGATCGGACATCGTATGCCTGAGTTATAGCAACTTCCTTTTTCATGATGAAACATCAAAGTTTGTCCGGCCGCCACGGACACGCCCTTCGACGAAAACTCTAAAGCTTCGCAATTTAACATCGCAAAGGCCTTATGATGACACTCAGCAAATTTGAAGATGATCGGATAAAAACTGTAGGAGGAGTTCGTTAAAGTATGAGGCCTGAAAATGGCAAAAACTGCACAAAAATCGTACAGGAAATTCAATATAACGGACTTCCTGTTGGGTTTCGGATGTTGCACCAGGAGAGTTTTTTGTAGGTATTGGTGTGTTACATATGTGTACCGAGTTTCGTACATGTACGTGAAACGTAGCTCAAGGGGCACTCCGTTGAAATTTTATAGGTGGCGCTATCGAGCCATTTTGCCACACCCACTTTTGAAAACCATATCAGATGTAAATTTTCGCCAGGTCTGATGCGTGTGCAAAGTTTCGTGAGTTTTCGGGCATGTTTAGGCCCTCAAAAAGACTTTTCATTTTGGAGAAGAAGAAGAAGAATTAAAGCTGCGAGCAGCGATGAACGGGCCCTCGCACCTGGGCTCACCGCCGACCGGTGGCTTCAGGAAATCAGCAAACGGTGGGCAGTATGCTTTTAAAACAGTAAATATAGAAAAAATATGTCATAAGTCATTTAAATGTGCCAAACTTGCCGCTGCCAGCTGGTGGCGCTATGCCTATAACTGATTATTGGCATGTAGATGTGTTCAGGCCAGCACTATTATCAAACATATGAAGTTTGGTGCAGATTGACCTTGGTATGTTTGAGTTAGTGAAAGATATGATATATCCTGCTGCCAACAAGTGGCACTATGATAATATCTGAATATTGGCCTTTAGGTGTCTTCAGGCCAGGACTCTTACCAAACCTGTGAATTTTGTGGCAGATCAGACATTTTATGGCTAAGTTATAACAACTCAATGAAAACTCAAGATCCTCACAATTTAACATCTTTAAGGCCTCAAGATCAGACTGACCAAATATAATGTTGATTTAATTAAATGCAATCAATGCAAGGACTTCAGATAATGCCAACTGTGAACCAATATGCAAAATTTTCCCAATACTCTGATGATGATGATAAGAACATGATTCATGATGATAACAAAATGTTATTATTGCTTGCTTTACGTCCACCACTTCTGCTTAAATGTCATTGTTACCTATCTGTACAAGTTTTGTGTGGATATTGCTTTGCTGGTGACTCCTCCTGTTACAAGACATCACTCTTAAGCGCTACATAACTAAGAATCAATAAGGAAGACGGTGCCCAGTTGGCACATGCATTCACAGTAACCCTCTGCTAGTTTAGTTTTTAAGTTTACAGAATTGAAAGCGTTAGACTTTAAAATCAACACACAGACACATACACACAAAATATAAAATGTTGCCATCCAGTTTCATTTGTATAACTATATTAACTAACTATATTAGTTAACATGACCAATAAATAAATAGCATTTATTAATGTTAATTAATATTAAGCTAAAAGAAGTATTCATATAAAGTTTATGTACTGTGTATTAACATGAACATGAACACAGTTCATGTGGGTGTACAGCAATACACAATAAAGTGCTCTATAAATGCTTCATTCTTTCAAAATATCTGTAAAAATCAAGTTGAGTATTTTAACGGGGTGATACATATATATATATATATATATATATATATATATATATATATATATATATATATATATATATATATATAACTGATCTTAAAATTATGGTTTTCAGATGTTTTGAAGAGATAACAGTAACGTTTGATTTGTTGTCAAAGTTTGTCTTAATTTTTTATTATTATTATTTTATATTCAATAAATAACACTATGTAAATATTGTCTATCAATGAAGATAAATTGATCATGCTAAAAAGTTGTATTTTTTAAAATCTTTTGCTATGTGACTGAATAGGACAAGTTCATGGTACAGTTAAGTAAAAAATAAATAAAAAACAACAACTGCAAAATACGAACAATGAAAGACTTAGTGACCCTTTATATTTTCTCAAAATATCAGACTCTCAAAGATCAGACATATTTATGTAATTACAATACATATGTGCATTTTTTGTTCAAAGATGGTCTGTAGAATGGCTCTCTACTCTGTCACCCTCTCTGCCTCTCACCCCTCCCTCCTGCAATAATGAGCTTCTCTGTGCCTGACTGAACGCACACACATACTGTAGAGACATTCACCAGAGTGACAGCAGGTTTCTGAGTTATCTTTTTAATTTTCTTTAATTCATTGAAGCTTGTATAAAATTTATATTTCCAGCACTTGCTCAGAATGATTAGATCACTGTGTGAAAAAAGTTTTAAAGAGTTTGGATGCTGCACTTTAAAGATATAAAAAATTAGGGTTATGTTTTTTACTACATCTTTAAAAAATCACCACGTCAACACCGTTCGAGATATCCAAAATCCGCTCGCAATTTAACATCTTCAGAATCTTCTCTTCATGTTAAAAAAGTTTGGTGTGAACAGCTGGTTGTTCTTAGGAGTAGTGTGAATTTGTTTACTACCTGATTTTTCAAAAAATCCAGCTTCAAATCAAAATAGCCGGCTTTCTGTTGGTCTTAGCTAATGAGTTTGATTTAGAAAGTTGTCCAGATTGATGAGAACAATATACGTACAGAGTTTGGTGACTGTAGGAAAAACTAACCCCCCAACTTTTGCCAAAAGATGGCGCTATAGAGTGCCTGCTCCACGCCCATTTATGACCTTTTGCCAGTGTCTAACTATCATTAATATTGATGTGTGTGTTGAGTTTCATGAAATTCTAAGCATGTTATCTGCCTCGAAAAGACAGGAATGTAATTTTAAAGTTTGACACGTTGCCATGGCAACAGCATTTGATTTATCATCGACCCCTTTACATATTCTTATCGGCCGTGTTTTGACATGATTTTGATGAAGTTTAAAGAAAATCGAGTAAAATTAAGAGGCTGATTTCAAAGCATTTTGAAAATGACACGTTTCCTGCTGCCAGTTGGTGGCGCTATAACTTTGACTCATAATAGTCACATTTATGGAATCGGCATCATACAAGGAACAAACTGGTGAAGTTTCATCAGAATCAGGCAATGTGTGCAACAGTTATTAGACACTTCCTGTTTCTCATTTCTCGCCATAACTTTGTCGCCTTGCCACGGCCAAACCGTTCGAGATATCAAAAATCTCCTCGCAATTTAGTGTCCCCAATGTCTTGAGATCATGCTGACCGAGTTTGGTGACAATCCCATAGAATTCCTGGGAGGAGTACGTTAAATTCCAGAGCATGCGCTTTTTAAACAGCCCTAAATATCTCACTTCCTGTTGCGTGGAGCCCATGACATAGAGTACAAAAGTTGTTCAGCTCGATGAGTTCTATATGTGTACCGAGTTTCATATCAATACGCGCAAGTATGTGTGCGCAGTACATCAAGTTTTCAAACTGTGTTCCAGGGGGCGCTGTAGAGGCCCTGAACCACGCCCGGGTCCCAGCCTCTGTGGCGGCCGGACGACGGCAGATTCCGACGTGTGTGCAAATTTTCAAGAGTTTTTGAGTATGTTAAGGCCCCCAAAAGTGCCCCAACGGTTGAAAAAAAATAAAATAAAAAAAAATAAAAAAAAATTAAAGCTGCAAGCAGCGATGACCGGGCCCTCGCCATCTGCGCAGTCACCATACCGATAGCATCAGGAAAACGGTGCCCAGTTGGCACATGCATTCACAGTAACCCTTCTTCCAGGGTCGATTTAAAGTTTACCGAATTGAAAGGGTTAATTAAAATCAACACACAGACACATACACATACACACAATATTTAAAATGTTGCCATCCAGTTTAATTTGTTAACATTAACTATATTAGTTAACATGAACAATAATTAAATGGCATTTATTAATGTTAATTAATATTAAGCTAAAGAAAGTATTCATATATTATTAAAAGGTACATTAGTACATTTATTTATATTTGTTAAAAATATTTGTGGGTTCATGTATTTATATTACATTATAAGGGTATTCTTAAGGCATTATAAGGAATGCATAATACATTATAAAAAACCTTATAATATGTTGTATAATCTCATGAGCATTCATAAGAACAGTTTTAATGTATTAGAATTTTTACTTTTTTTATTATAGCTTTTATGAGTATGATTACCTCCTCATAGTTATAATGTATAAGTCTCATATTTTGCCATCTTACTGATGTCACTTTACTTAAAGCATACAAAGATCACTTATAAGTAATAATAATAATAATTCTCAAATAGCCATAAGATCAGGTATCAGATCAGATGAATGTATAATATGATCAGTTTAATTATTTTGATGGTACCCGTTAGACAGCTTTTTATAAGTAACTCTGCAACTGCATGTCAACTAGCAGTAACTATTATTAGTAGTGTGCTGAATATATGCTAACACTGTATTTTGACAGTTCCCCAAAAGACAAACTGATTATAAGTAACTTTGCAAGAACATGAACCTTCTACTTAGCCTAACATTAATCTAAGTCTACACTGTAAGGAGTGTTAGTTGGTGAGATTTAGTTGCTTATAGTCAATAGAATAGAATATAATGTAAAAAATAAATCTAATATGATATAGTCCATTACAAATGAAGTAGATTTAATATGGTGTCTATTGTGTGTTATAAATCATAATCTTAAAAGTTATAACCTCTAATATTTAAGTATTATAATGTATGATATTTGTTGTTATGAATATTCATTGGATGATATAATATATTATATTATACGTTTTTTTTATAATGCATTATGCGTTCATTATAATGCCTTAGAAATACCCTTATAACAGGGGCTTCATAGAAAGTGTTACCAAATCAGTGAGAGACAAACAAAACATTTCATAATTTTTCATAAAAAAAATAAAATAATGCTTTTTAGTGTTTATTTTAAAATTATTTAAAAGTATTCTGAAAGTACAGTACATAACAACTGCAAATGAATCTATGCATTTGTTTCTTTGTTGTACATTATGAATGAGCAGAATAGCTTTAGAGGTAAAAATATTCCTTATCATACGAGGACCTCTGGTGTTCATGCCTTGTATTACAGTTTTCATTTCTCTCTTTCACTTCTGGATACTTTTAATGTTTTTGGGGCCTCTGAGCATGATAAAATTTTGATACCAAGCGTATTTTCTAAGAATGATTTGTTCTTCATATATACAAAGTTTTGAAGAGTTGGTATTAGGCACTTTAAAGATATATGAAAATTAATGCTACTTTTTTTACTGTGACTTTAAAAAATCACCACATCAACACCATTCAAGATATCCCAAATCCGCTCACAATTTAGCATTTTGAGTATATTCTTATCATGTTGACAAAGTTTGGTGTGAACTTCTTGTTTCTGCTTTGTTTAGTATGATTTTATTTACAGCCTGAATTTTCCAAAAATCCACATTCAAATAAAAATAGCC
Organism: Garra rufa; assembly: GCF_049309525.1. NCBI lineage: Eukaryota > Metazoa > Chordata > Actinopteri > Cypriniformes > Cyprinidae > Garra > Garra rufa. Next base: position 1,088,887 of record NW_027394276.1, on the reverse strand, counting down.
AACTTCCTGTTTATTATAGCTAATGAGTGTTAATTAGAAAGTTGTCCGGATTGATGAGAGCAATATACGTACCAAGTTTGGTGACTGTAGGCAAAACTAAACCCCCAACTTTTGTCAAAAGGTGGCGCTATAGAGTGCCTCCTCCACGCCCATTTATAGGCTTTTATCAGTGTCTAAATATCATTAATACAGATGTGTGTGTTGAGTTTCATGAAATTCCAAGTATTTTAAGTGGCTCGAAAACACAAAAAACTAAAGTTAAAGTTTGACACATTGCCATGGCAACATGATAAAAGTTATCGATAATGCCCTTCACAGATTCTCATCAGCCGTGTTTCGACATTATTGGGATGAAGTTTAAAGCAAATTGAGTAAAATTAAGAGGCTGATTTAAAAGCATTTAGAAAACGTTGCGCTTTCTGCTGCCAGTTGGTGGCGCTATAACTTTGACTCATAATAGTCACATCTCTGTGACTGGCATCATACGTTGAACAAACTGCTGAAGTTTGGTCAAAATCAGACAAAGTGTGTTAAAGTTATTAGACACTTCCTGTTTCTCATTTCTCGCCATAATTTTGTCGCCCCGCCACGGCCAAACCGTTTGAAATATCAAAATTCCCCTGGCAATTTTGTTTCCCCAATGTCTTGAGATCATGCTGACCGAGTTTGGAGGCCATCGGTGGAAAGGCCTTGAAGGAGTATTTCAAATTCCATTGCATGCGCTTTTTAGACATCCCTGAATAGCTGACTTCCTGTTGGGCGAAGGACGGACTTTGAGCATTAGAGTTGTTCGGCTCGATGAGGTCTATATGTGTATGAATTTTGATAAATATAGGTCAACCGGTGTGTGCTCCAGAGTCCCTCAAAAGTTGAAATTTTTAACGCTGTGCCACGCCCCCCCCAGGTGACCCCCCCATGTCAAAGTTTGTCCGGCCCTGATGGCCGCAGGTTCCAATGCGTGTGCAAAGTTTCAAGAGTTTTCGTGTATGTTAAGGACCCCGAAATCCCCCAAAACATTGATGAAATAATAATAATAATAATAATAATAATCCTTAGAAAAACAATAGGGCCTTCGCCCATTCTGGGCTCGGGCCCTAATAATAATAATAAACGGAGCAATTCCAATAGGGTCCTCGCACTGTAGTGCTCGGGCCCTAATTAAAGCTGCAAGCAGCGATGACCGGGCCCTCGCCGTCTGTGCAGTCGCCATCCCGATAGCATCAGGAAAACGGTGCCCAGTTGGCACATGCATTCACAGTAACCCTTTGGACTAACCCTTACTGTCTCTCCTCCTCTCTGACTCTTTCTCTTACAACCCATCCCCCCTCCTTACACTCAGCCACTTACCACACAAACACACACAGAGAAGAGTGAGATCAGATATGTTTTTTTTTTTTTTCTTTCATTCGTGGAGTTTTATATAATTATGAAATGATCTGTGTTTGATCAGAATGGATAGTTATTTGTATGAAAAAAGTTTCAAAGAGTTAGGATGCTGCACTTTAAATATATAATAAATCATTGAAATGTAAAAATGAAATTCTAAGCATGATATCTGCCTCAAAAACACAGGAAACAAATATTTGAATCTATTTTTTATTTTTATTTATTTGCCATGGCAACAGCATTTGATGCATCAGGGACGCCTTTATAGACTCTCATCGGTTTTTGTTTTTTTTCATTATTCTGATGAAGTATGAAGAAAATCGAGTACATATATATTGTTCGATGTTTGTTCGTGTTTGTTAGTTCATTAACCATTGTTAACAAAAGAGACCCTATTTTAAATAGTTACCATGTTTTATGGTCTACAATCATTTTTAAATTTTATTTTAATAATCTATAAGAATCTGTGAAATAATTATAAACAAATACATTAAAAATAAATACATATTTACTTAGTTGATTTTTTTGGTCTTTTTGTATTTGTTTCTCATTCTAATTAAGTGAACTGAGCAGTATAGTGTCATACTTATAAGATTTTTTGTTCTATCAGTGAGAGTGTATATATGTATTTAAATCATATAACTTTTCCTTAAAAGATAAAAAAAAGATTTTAATGCTCTTTAAGCACCTCTACAAAATAATTATGTATAAGTACACTGACAATACAGTACAAATCAACTGATTCTATGGATTATTGTCATTCTTATACACTGACAATGAGCTAAATAGCATTAGAGGTCAAACGATTCCTTATGTTATGAGGACCTCTAGTGTTCATCCCTGGTATTAGAGCTTTAATCTGACAAATTTATTTGACACTTTTAATGTTTTTGGGGCCTCTGAGCATGATAACATTTTGAAACTACACGTATTTCCTAAGAATTTCTTGTTCTTTATATGTAAAAAGTTTTGATGAGTTAGAATAATGCAATTCAAAGATATATGAAAAAACTCTTCATCTTTTTTATTGTTACTTTCATAAATCACCACATCAACACCGTTCAAGATATCCCAAAGCCGTTCACAATATAGGGAACATTTTCCCAATATTCTGAGGATGACGATAAGAACAAGTAATTCATGATGATAACAAAATGTTATTATTGCTTGCTTTACGTCCACCACTTCTGCTTAAATGTCATTGTTACCTATCTGTTCAATTTGTGTGTGGATATTGTTTTGCAGGTGACACCTGTTATAAGACATCACTTTTAAGCGCTACATAACTAAGAATCAATTAGGAAAACGGTGCCCAGTTGGCACATGCATTCACAGTAACCCTCTGCTAGTTTGGATTTAAAGTTTGAATTGAAAGGGTAAAATTTTAAAAATCAACACACAGACACATAAACACTAAATATACAATTTTACCATCCAGTTTCATTTGTTAACATTAACTTTATTAGTTAACATGAACAATAATTAAATAGCATTTATTAATGTTAATTAATATTAACCTAAAAAATACTCATATATATAGTTTAAAGGTAAATTAGTATCTTTTAACATAGTGTATGTACTGTGAATTAACATGAACATGAACACAGTTCATGTGGGTTTACAGCAATACACAATAAAGTGCTCAATAAACCCTTCATTCTTTAAAAATATCTTTAAATATCAAGTTGGGTATTGTAATGGGGCGATATATAAATATAACTCATCTTAAAATGGTACAATTTTCAGATGTTTTGAACAGATAACAGCAAAGTTTGTTTTGTTGTCAAAGTTTGTCTTGAAATTGTTAGTTTTTTTTTATTCAATCTAAAATTTAAATTATGAAAATAAATGTCTATCAATGAAGATAAATCGCTCATGCTAAAAAGTTTTATTTTTCTTAATCTTTTGCTATGTGACTGAATAGGACAAGTTCATGGTATAGTTCAGTAAAAAATAAATAAACAACTGCAATATACAAAGAATGAAAGAGTTTGTGACCCTTTATATTTTCTTAAAGATCAGACTCTCAAAGTTCAGACATATTTATGCAGATTAAACTACAGCAATGTGTAATGTGCAATGAGCATCTTCCTCAAAGATGTTCTGAAGCAAAACAGCATGTTCCACTGGTCTCTCTCCCTTTCACCCCTCCCCCCTTCAGTCACTCTTAGTGTCAACACAGACAGTCAGCCCAGTGACAGCAGGTTACTGAGTTCTTATTTTAATTTTCTTTAATTCATAGAAGCGTGATTAGTTATGATATTACCAGCACTTGCTCATGATGATTAGATCTTTGTGTGAAAAAAGTTTTAAAGAGTTTGGATGCTGCACTTTAAAGATATAAAAAATTAGGGTTATGTTTTTTACCACATCTTTAAAAAATCACCACGTCAACACCGTTCAAGATATCCCAAATCCGCTCGCAATTTAACATCTTCAGAATCTTCTCTTCATGTTAAAAAAGTTTGGTGTGAAAAGCTTTTTTTTCTTAGAAGGAGTGTGAATTTGTTTACAGCCTGATTTTTCAAAAAATCCACATTCAAATCAAAATAGCCGGCTTCCTGTTGGTCTTAGCTAATGAGTTTAATTTAGAAAGTTGTCCAGATTGATGAGAACAATATATGTACAGAGTTTGGTGACTGTAGGAAAAACTAACCCCCCAACTTTTGTCGAAAGATGGCGCTATAGAGTGCCTGCTCCACGCCCATTTATGACCTTTTGCCAGTGTCTAACTATCATTAATATTGATGTGTGTGTTGAGTTTCATGAAATTCTAAGCATGTTATCTGCCTCGAAAAGACAGGAATCTAATTTTAAAGTTTGAGACGTTGCCATGGTAACAGCATTCGATTTACCATCGACCCCTTTACATATTCTTATCGGCCGTGTTTTGACATGATTTTGATGAAGTTTAAAGAAAATCAAGTAAAATTAAGAGGCTGATTTCAAAGCATTTTGAAAATGACACGCTTCCTGCTGCCAGTTGGTGGCGCTATAACTATGACTCATAATAGTCACATTTATGGAATCGGCATCATACAACGAACAAACTGGTGAAGTTTCATCAGAATCAGGCAATGTGTACAACAGTTATTAGACACTTCCTGTTTCTCATTTCTCGCCATAACTTTGTCGCCTTGCCACGGCCAAACCGTTCGAGATATCAAAAATCTCCTCGCAATTTAGCGTCCCCAATGTCTTGAGATCATGCTGACCGAGTTTGGTGACAATCCTATGGAAACCCTGGGAGGAGTACGTTAAATTCCAGAGCATGCGCTTTTTAAACAGCCCTAAATATCTCACTTCCTGTTGCGTGGAGCCTATGACATAGAGTACAAAAGTTGTTCAGCTCGATGAGTTCTATATGTGTACCGAGTTTCATATCAATACGTGTAAGTATGTGTGCGCAGTACATCAAGTTTTCAAACTGTGTTCCAGGGGGCGCTGTAGAGGCCCTGGACCACGCCCGGGTCCCAGCCTCTGTGGCGTCCGGACGACGGCAGATTCCAACGTGTGTGCAAATTTTCAAGAGTTTTTGAGTATGTTAAGGCCCCCGAAAGTGCCCAAACGGTTGAAAAAAAAAAAAAAAAAAAAAAAAAAAATTAAAGCTGCAAGCAGCGTTGACCGGGCCCTCGCCGTCTGGCAGTCGCCATCCCGATAGCATCAGGAAAACGGTGCCCAGTTGGCACATGCATTCACAGTAACCCTTTGGACTAACACTAACTGTCTCCCCTCCTGTCTGACTCTTTCTCTTGCCACCCATCCCCCCTCCTTACACTCAGCCACTTACCACACAAACACACACATAGAGTGCAGAGCAGAGTGAGATCAGATATGTTTTTTAATTTTCTTTCATTCGTGGAGTTTTGTATAATTATGAAATGAACTGTGTTTAATCAGAATGAATAGTTATTTGTATGAAAAAAGTTTCAAAGAGTTAGGATGCTGCACTTTAAATATATAATAAATCATTGAAAATTGAAAATGGAAAATGAAATTCTAGGCACGATATCTGCCTCAAAAACAAATATTTGAATGTATTTTGTATTTTTATTTATTTGCCATGGCAGCAGCATTTGATGCATCAGGGACGCCTTTACAGACTCTCATCGGCCGTGTTTTTACATCATTCTGATGAAGTTTGAAGAAAATCGAGTACAAATATATTGTTCGTTGTTCGTTCGTGTGTTAGTTCATTAACCATTGTTAACAAAAGAGACCCTATTTTAAATAGTTACCATGTTTTATGATCTACAACCATTTTTAAATATTATTTAATGATCTATAAGCATCTGTGAAATAATTATAAACAAATTTATTAAAAATAAATACATATTAACTTAGTTGATGTATTTGTTTCTCATTCTAATTAAGTGAACTGAGCAGTATAGTGTCATACTTATAAGATTTTTTATTCTATCAGTGAGATTGTATATATGTATATAAATCATATAATTTTTCCTTAAAAGATTAATAAAAGATTTTAATGCTCTTTAAGCACCTATACAAAATAATTATGTAAAAGTACACTGACAGTACAGTATATATCAACTGATTCTATGGATTATTTTCATTCTTATACACTGAGAATGAGCTAAATAGCATTATTGTTCAAACGATTCCTTATCTTATGAGGACCTCTAGTGTTCATCCCTGGTACTAGAGCTTTAATCTGACAAATTTATATGACACTTTTAATGTTTTTGGGGCCTCTGAGCATGATAATCTTTTGAAACTACACGTATTTCCTAAGAATTTCTTGTTCTTTATATGTAAAAAGTTTTGATGAGTTAGAATAATGCAATTTAAAGATATATGGAAATAACTCTTCATCTTTTTTACTGTTACTTTCATAAATCACCACATCAACACCGTTCAAGATATCCCAAAGCCGTTCACAATTTAACATCTTCAGTATCTTGGCATCATGTTGACAAAGTTTGGTGTGAACTGTCTGATTCTGCTATGAGTGATATGAATTTATTCACAGCTATATTTTTCCAAAAATCCACATTCAAATCAAAATAGCTGACTTCCTGTTGGTCGTAGCTAATGGGTATAAATTTTTTGCAAAAAAAATCTGGTGATCAAAAATGATTAGGCTGTAGTTAAGAACTGTTAGTTTTATGGACAGTTAGAATGTTTTGTATATGCAGACAAGGGCTTTATGATGGGCCTGATTTGAATTTAGAAAAATGTTTTATTTCTTAAACATGTTTGAAGTTCTTAATAGATTTCACTGTTGCACATTTAGTCTTTTTATTTTTTTACAGTAATGTGCATTTTGCAGTTTGTTTACATGGTGTACATTGGATGCACATATTTATGACTTCTTGTTACAGTATTCATTTAAAATAAAAGTTGTTTAAAATAAACAACTGTGTGCACCCTATTATTAATGTAGATGTGTATTTCAGTAATACACTTAAGTAGGGGAGTTTTAAGTTACCAGCATTTATATCAAAATATGGATCCCATGTCTGCAAAACTAACATTTTAAATGAAATATTGATAGCTAATCGATATCGAATCGAATCGAATTGAATCGAAACCATAAAAATAAGAATCGAATCGAATTGCTAAATTGGTCACAATACCCAGCCCTAATTCACATCCTAATGAATAAACAACCAAGAGTTTAAATATTCCCTTCTATCTCCTCCTCTCTGACTCTCTCTTTCCACCCATCCCCACTCCCCACTCTCACCCTAACACTCAACAAACACACACCCACTTACCACGCACACACATAAGTGCAGAGCAGAGAGGGATCAGATTTGTTTTTTAATTTTCATTAATTCATAGATCTTTGTATAATTATGAAATGAACGGTGTCTGATCAGAATGACTAGTAGTCTGTATGAAAAAAGTTTCAAAGACTTTGGATGCTGCACTTTAAAGATATAATAAAATTACGGCTATCTTTTTTTACTCCGATTTCAATCAATCACCACATCAACACCGTTCAAGATATCCTAAATCTGCTCGCAATTTAGCATCTTCAGAATGTTGCCATCATGTCAAAAAAGTTTGGTGTGAATTGGTTGGTTTTCCCGAGAGAAGTATATAAAATTCCACAGCCTGATTTTTCCAAATATCCACATTCAAATCAAAATAGCTGACTTCCTGTCGATCGTAGCTAATGGGTGTAAATTAGAAATGTTTCTGGCTTGATGAGATCAATATATGTACCGAGTTTGGTGACTGTAGGACAAACTAAACCCCCAACTTTTGTCAAAAGGTGGCGCTATGGAGCGCCTGCTCCACGCCCATTTATGGGCTTTTATCAGTGTCTAAATATCATTAATACAGATGTGTGTGTGAAGTTTCATGAAATTCTGAGTATTTTAAGTGGCTCCAAAACACAAAAAGCTAAAGTTAAAGTTTGATACGTTGCCATGGCAACATGATAAAAGTTATCGATAATGCAATTCACAGATTCTCATTGGCCATGTTTCAACATTATTGAGATGAAGTTTGAAGCAAATTGAGTAAAATTAAGAGGTTGATTTAAAAGCATTTAGAAAATGTTGCGCTTTGTGCTGCCAGTTGGTGGCGCTATAACTTTGACTCCTAATAGTCACATCTCTGTGATCGGCATCATAAGATGAACAAACTGCTGAAGTTTGGTCAAAATCAGACAAAGTGTGTTAAAGTTATTAGACACTTCCTGTTTCTCATTTCTCGCCATAATTTGTCGCCCCGCCACGGCCAAACCGTTCGAGATATCAAAAATCCCCTGGCAATTTTGCGTCCCCAATGTCTTGAGATCATGCTGACCGAGTTTGGTGGCCATCGGTGGAAAGGTCTAGGAGGAGTATTTCAAATTCCATTGCATGCGCTTTTTAGACATCCCTGAATAGCTGACTTCCTGTAGGGTGAAGCACTGACTTTGAGCATGAAAGTTTTTCAGCCCGATGAGGTCTATATGTGTATGAATTTTGATAACTGTAGGTCAACCGGTGTGCGCTCTAGAGTCCCTCAAATGTAATTTTTTTTCATGCTGTGCCACGCCCCCCCCAGGTGACCCCCCCATGTCAAAGTTGGTCCGGCCCTGATGGCCGCAGGTTCCAATGTGTGTGCAAAGTTTCAAGAGTTTTCGTGTATGTTAAGGGCCCCGAAATTACCCAAAACATTGATGAAATAATAATAATAATAATCCTTAGAAAAACAATAGGGCCTTCGCCCATTCTGGGCTCGGGCCCTAATAAGAACCCTTAGAAGAACAATAGGGCCTTCGCCCTTTTGGGCTCGGGCCCTAATTAAAGCTGCAAGCAGCGATGGGAGGGCCCTCGCACCGGGCTCACCGCCGACCTGTGGCGAATGGTGGGCACTATGCTTTTAACATAGTAAATTTAGGAGGAATATGTGGAAGTAATTTAGATGTGCCAGATTTCTTGCTGCCACCTGGTAGCGCAATGTGTATAACTGAATATTGGCATGCAGATGTGTTCAGGCAAGCGATTTTATCAAACATATGAAGGTTGGTGCAGATTGAACATGGCATGCTTGAGTGTAATACTTGACATATCCTGCTGCCAACAGGTGGCGCTATTACGAAATATTGGCTTTTAGATGTCTTCAGGCCCGGACTATTGGCAAACATGTCAAGTTTGGTGCAAATTGTACATTGCATGTTCAAGTTAGTGTAAAACAAGTAATTTCCTGTTGCCAGATGGTGGCGTTATGACTATTACTGAATATTGGCATGTAGATATCTTCAGGCCAGGACTGTTATCAAACATGTGAAGTTTGGGGCTGATTGGACATTGCATGCCTGAGTTACAGTAACTTCCTGTTTCATTGCATTAAGAGTATGCTTTAGCACTTAGCTAAATGTTGCTAATGTGTTTCTCGCATGTTGCTACCCTATTTAACACTTGTTGATATTTTTAAAATGTTGCTGGGCTTCCACAACAGTATTAAACATGTGACTTCCTGTTGCCAGCAGGTGGCACAATGACTATAACTGAATATGGGCATGGGCTTGTGTTCAGACCAGGACTCTTATCAAACATATTCAGCTTGGGTCATATTGGACATTGTATGCATGAGTTACACTTATTTTTCTTTGTATTAATATCATGCTTTAGCTCTTAGCCTAGTGTTGCTAGCATGTTTTAACATGATTCTAGCATGATGCTAGCCTATTTAAAAGTTGCTAACGCTTTTTAATATGTTGCTAGGAGTCCGTAACACCATTAAACGCCACTTGCTGTTGTCAGCAGGTGGCGCTATGACTATAACTGAATATTGGCATGTAGATATCTTCAGGTCAGGACTGTTATCAAACATGTGAAGTTTGGGGCTGATTGGACATTGCATGCCTGAGTTACAGTAACTTCCTGTTTCATTGCATTAAGAGTATGCTTTAGCACTTAGCTAAATGTTGCTAACGTGTTTCTCGCATGTTGCTACCCTATTTAACACTTGTTGATATTTTTAAAATGTTGCTGGGCTTCCACAACAGTATTAAACATGTGACTTCCTGTTGCCAGCAGGTGGCACAATGACTATAACTGAATATGGGCATGGGCTTGTGTTCAGACCAGGACTCTTATCAAACATATTCAGCTTGGGTCAGATTGGACATTGTATGCATGAGTTACACTTATTTTTCTTTGTATTAATATCATGCTTTAGCTCTTAGCCTAGTGTTGCTAGCATGTTTTAACATGATTCTAGCATGATGCTAGCCTATTTAAAAGTTGCTAACGCTTTTTAATATGTTGCTAGGAGTCCGTAACACCATTAAACGCCACTTTCTGTTGTCAGCAGGTGGCGCTATGACTATAACTGAATATTGGCATGTAGATATCTTCAGGTCAGGACTGTTATCAAACATGTGAAGTTTGGGGCTGATTGGACATTGCATGCCTGAGTTACAGTAACTTCCTGTTTCATTGCATTAAGAGTATGCTTTAGCACTTAGCTAAATGTTGCTAACGTGTTTCTCGCATGTTGCTACCCTATTTAACTCTTGTTGATATTTTTAAAATGTTGCTGGGCTTCCACAACAGTATTAAACATGTGACTTCCTGTTGCCAGCAGGTGGCACAATGACTATAACTGAATATGGGCATGGGCTTGTGTTCAGACCAGGACTCTTATCAAACATATTAAGCTTGGGTCAGATTGGACATTGTATGCATGAGTTGCACTTATTTTTCTTTGTATTATTATCATGCTTTAGCTCTAAGCTAAGTGTTGCTAGCATGTTTTAACATGATTCTAGCATGATGCTAGCCTATTTAGAACTTGCTAACACTTTTTAATATGTTGCTAGGAGTCTGTAACACCATTAAACATCACTTCCTGTTGTCAGCAGGTGGCGCTGTGACTATAACTGAATATGGGCATGTAGATATCTTCAGGTCAGGACTGTTATCAAACATGTGAAGTTTGGGGCTGATTGGACATTGCATGCCTGAGTTACAGTAACTTCCTGTTTCATTGCATTAAGAGCATGCTTTCACACTAAATGTTGCTAACATGTTATAGCATGTTTCTAGCATGTTGCTACCCTTTTCAACAGTTGTTGATATTTTTAAAATGTTGCTAGGCATCCACAACAGTATTAAACATGTGGCTTCCTGTTACCAGCTGGTGGCGCTATGACTATAACTGAATACGGGCATGGGCGTGTGTTCAGGCCAGGACTCTTATCAAACATGTTAATTTTGGGGCTGATTGGACATTGTATGGCTGAATTAGAGTAACTTCCTGTTTCATTGTATTATTAGCATGCTTTAGCAGATTAGCTAAGTGTTGCTAGCATGCTTTACTATGTTTGTAGCATGTTGAATATTAAGTTTGGGTCAGATTCGACATTATATACATGAGTTAAAGCAATTTCCTTTTGTATTTGTATTAATAGCATGCTTTAGCTCTTAGCTAAGTGTTGCTAGCATGTTTTAACATGATTCTAGCATGATGCTAGCCTATTTAAAACTTGCTAACGCTTTTTAATATGTTGCTAGGAGTCCGTAACACCATTAAACGACACTTCCTGTTGTCAGCAGGTGGCGCTGTGACTATAACTGAATATGGGCATGTTTATATCTTCAGGCCAGGAGTCTTATCAAACATGTGAAGTTTGGGGCTGATTGGACATTGCATGCCTGAGTTACAATAACTTCCTGTTTTATGTCTTTAACAACATGCTTTAGCACTAAGTAAGTGATGCTAGCATGTTTGAGTACGTTTTTAAAACTAGTTTAGCACTCAATGGCTTTTTTAGTGTGTTGCTAATAGTGTGTCACAGTGTTAAACATGTCACTTCCTGTTGACAGTAGGTGGCGCTATAACTATAACTGAATATTGGCATGTAGACATCTTCAGGCCAGGACAGTTATCAAACATGTGAAGTTTGGGGCTGATTGGACATTGCATGCCTGAGTTACAGTAACTTCCTGTTTCTTTGCATTAAGAGCATGCTTTAGCACTTAGCTAAATGTTGCTAACATGTTATAGCATGTTTCTAGCATGTTGCTACCCTTTTTAACAGTTGTTGAATTTTTTTAAATGTTGCTAATCATCCACAACAGTATTAAACATGTGGCTTCCTGTTACCAGCTGGTGGCGCTATGACTATAACTGAATACAGGCATGGGCGTGTGTTTAGGCCAGGATTCTTATCAAACATGTTAAGTTTGGTGCTGATTGGACATGGTATGCCTGAGTTAGAGTAACTTCCTGTTTTATTGTATAATTAGCATGCTTTAGCATATTAGCTAAGTGTTGCTAGCATGCTTTATTATTTTTGTAGCATGTTGAATATTAAGTTTGGGTCAGATTCAACAGTATATACATGAGTTACAGCAATTTCCTTTTGTATTTGTATTAATAGCATGCTTTAGCTCTTAGCTAAGTGTTGCTAGCATGTTTTAGCATGTTTGTAGCATGTTGCTAGCCTATTTAATACTTGTTAACGCTTTTCAATATGTTGCTAAGAGTCCGTAACAGTGTTAAACATGTAATTTCCTGTTGTCAGCAGGTGGCGCTATGACTATAACTGAATTTGGGCACTGACGTGTGTTCAGGACCGGACTGTCATCAAACATGTGAAGTTTGAGGCAGATCGGACATCGTATGCCTGAGTTATAGCAACTTCCTTTTTCATGGCGAAACATCAAAGTTTGTCAGGCCGCCACGGACACGCCCTTCGACGAAAACTCTAAAGCTTCGCAATTTAACATCGCAAAGGCCTTATGATATCACTCAGCAAATTTGAAGATGATCGGATTAAAACTGTAGGAGGAGTTCGTTAAAGTACGAGGCCTGAAAATGGCAAAAACTGCACAAAAATCGTACAGGAAATTCAATATAACGGACTTCCTGTTGGGTTTCGGATGTTGCACCAGGAGACTTTTTTGTAGGTATTGGTGTGTTACATATGTGTACCGAGTTTCGTACATGTACGTGAAACGCAGCTCGAGGCGCACTCCGTTGAAATTTTATAGGTGGCGCTATCGAGCCATTTTCCCACACTCACTTTTGAAAACCATATCAGATGTAAATTTTCGCCAGGTCTGATGCGTGTGCAAAGTTTCGTGAGTTTTCGGGCATGTTTAGGCCCTCAAAAAGACTTTTCATTTTGGAGAAGAAGAATAATAATAATTAAAGCTGCAAGCAGCGATGGTAGGGCCCTCGCACTCGGGCTCACCGCCGATCAGTGGCGAATGGTGGGCACTATGCTATTAACACAGAAAATGTAGGAGGAATATGTCAAAGTCATTGATATGTGCCAATCTTCCTTCTGCCAGCTGGTGGCGCTATGCCTATAACTAAATATTGGCATGTAAATGTATTCAGGCCAGGACTCTTATCAAACATATTAAGTTTGGGGCTGATTGGACATTGCATGCCTGAGTTACAGTAAATTCCTGTTTCATTGCATTAAGAGTATGCTTTAGCACTTAGCTAAATGTTGCTAACATGTTTCTAGCATGTTGCTACCCTATTTAACACTTGTTGATATTTTTAAAATGTTGCTGGGCATCCACATCGGTATTAAACATGTGACTTTCTGTTGCCAGCAGGTGGCACTATGACTATAACTGAATATAGGCATGGGCTTGTGTTCAGACCAGGACTCTTATCAAACATATTAAGCTTGGGTCAGATTGGACATTGTATGCATGAGTTACACTTATTTTTCTTTGTATTAATATCATGCTTTAGCTCTTAGCTAAGTGTTGCTAGCATGTTTTAACATGATTCTAGCATGATGCTAGCCTATTTAAAACTTGCTAACGCTTTTTAATATGTTGCTAGCAGTCCGTAATACCATTAAATGTCACTTCCTGTTGTCAGCAGGTGGCGCTGTGATTATAACTGAATATGGGCATGTATATATCTTCAGGCCAGAAGTCTTATCAAACATGTGAAGTTTGGGGCTGATTGGACATTGCATGCCTGAGTTACAGTAACTTCCTGTTTTATGTCTTTAACAACATGCTTTAGCACTAAGTAAGTGCTGCTAGCATGTTTGGGTACGTTTTAAACTAGTTTAGCACTCAATGGCTTTTTTAGTGTGTTGCTAATAATGTGTCACAGTGTTAAACTTGTCACTTCCTGTTGACAGTAGGTGGCGCTATGACTATAACTGAATATTGGCATGTAGATATCTTCAGGTCAGGACTGTTATCAAACATGTGAAGTTTGGGGCTGATTGGACATTGCATGCCTGAGTTAGAGTAACTTCCTGTTTCATTGCATTAAGAGTATGCTTTAGCACTTAGCTAAATGTTGCTAACATGTTATAGCATGTTTCTAGCATGTTGCTACCCTGTTTAACAGTTGTTGAATTTTTTTAAAATGTTGCTAGGCATCCACAACAGTATTAAACATGTGGCTTCCTGTTACCAGCTGGTGGCGCTATGACTATAACTGAATACGGGCATTGGCATGTGTTTAGGCCAGGATTCTTATCAAACATGTTAAGTTTGGGGCTGATTGGACATTGTATGCCTGAGTTAGAGTAACTTCCTGTTTCATTGTATTATTAGCATGCTTTAACATATTAGCTAAGTGTTGCTAGCATGCTTTATTATTTTTGTAGCATGTTGAATATTAAGTTTGGGTCAGATTCAACATTATATACATGAGTTACAGCAATTTCCTTTTGAATTTGTATTAATAGCATGCTTTAGCTCTTAGCTAAGTGTTGCTAGCATGTTTTAGCATGTTTGTAGCATGTTGCTAGCCTATTTAAGACTTGTTAACGCTTTTCAATATGTTTCTAGGAGTCCGTAACAGTGTTAAACATGTCATTTCCTGTTGTCAGCAGGTGGCGCTATGACTATAACTGAATATGGGCACTGATGTGTGTTCAGGACCGGATTGTCATCAAACATGTGAAGTTTGAGGCAGATCGGACATCGTATGCCTGAGTTATAGCAACTTCCTTTTTCATGGCGAAACATCAAAGTTTGTCCGGCCGCCACGGACACGCCCTTCGACGAAAACTCTAAAGCTTCGCAATTTAACATCGCAAAGGCCTTATGATGACACTCAGCAAATTTGAAGATGATCGGATAAAAACTGTAGGAGGAGTTCGTTAAAGTATGAGGCCTGAAAATGGCAAAAACTGCACAAAAATCATACAGGAAATTCAATATAACGGACTTCCTGTTGGGTTTCGGATGTTGCACCAGGAGACTTTTTTGTAGGTATTGGTGTGTTACATATGTGTACCGAGTTTCGTACATGTACATGAAACGTAGCTCGAGGGGCACTCCGTTGAAATTTTATAGGTGGCGCTATCGAGCCATTTTGCCACACCCACTTTTGAAAACCATATCAGATGTAAATTTTCGCCAGGTCTGATGCGTGTGCAAAGTTTCGTGAGTTTTCGGGCATGTTTAGGCCCTCAAAAAGACTTTTCACTTTGGAGAAGAAGAAGAAGAAGAAGAAGAAGAATAATAATAAACGGAGCAATTCCAATAGGGTCCTCGCACTGTAGTGCTCGGGCCCTAATTAAAGCTGCAAGCAGCGATGAACGGGCCCTCGCACACGGGCTCACCGTCGACCGGTGGCTTTAGGAAAACAGCAAACGGTGGGCAGTATGCTTTTAATACAGAAAATGTAGGAAAAATAGATCAAAGTCACTTAAATGTGCCAAACTTCCTGCTGCCAGCTGGTGGCGCTATGCCTATAACTGATTATTGGCATGTAGATGTGTTCAGGCCAGCCCTTTCATCAAACATATGAAGTTTGGTGCAGATTGACCTTGGTATGTTTAAGTTAGTGAAAGATATGATATATCCTACTGCCAATAGGTGGCGCTATGATAATATCTGAATATTGGCCTTTAGATGTCTTCAGGTCAGGACTTTTACCAAACATGTGAAGTTTGAGGCAGATCGGACATTTTATGGCTGAGTTATAACAACTTTTATGTTCATGGCGAAACATCAAACTTTGTCAGGCCACCAAGGACACGCCCTTTGACGAAAACTCAAGATCTTCACAATTTAATATCTCTAAGGCCTCTAGATCAGACTGACCAAATATAATGTTGATATCATTAAATCTCTAGGAGGAGTTTGATACAAGTAATTTCCTGTTGCCAACAGGTGGCACTGTGATTATAATAGAATATTGGCCTTCATATTGGTTCAGGCCAGGACTCTTATCGAACATGTGAAGTTTGAGGCAAATCGGACATTTTATGGCTGAGTTATAACAAGTTTTAGATCCATGGCGAGACCTCAAAATTGGTCAGGCCGCCACGGACACGCCCTTCAACGAAAACTCAAGATCTTCGCAATTTAACATCACTAAAGCCTTTTTATTAGACTGACCACTTTTGGTGTTGATCTGATTAAATCTCTTAGAGTAGTTTGTTGCAGAGTACAGCATGACACTTCCTGTTGCCAGCAGGTGGCGCTATGAGTAAAACTGAATATGGGCATGTAGATGTCATCAGGTCAGGAGTGTTATCACACATGTGAAGTTTGGGACAGATCGGACATTGTATGCCTGAGTTATAGCAACTTCCTTTTTCATGGCGAAACATCGAAATTTGCGAGGCCGCCACGGACACACCCTCTGATGAAAACTCTAGATCTTCACAATTTAACGTCACAAAGGGCTTTAGACTACACTCAGCAAATTTGGCGTTGATCCGAAAAAATCTCTAGGAGGAGTTTGTTCAAGTACGACGCCTGAAAATGGCAAAAATGACACAAATTTTGTTGAGAATATTAATATTAACCGACTTCCTGTTGGGTTCCGGATTTTGCTCCAAGAGGCTTTTTTGTAGGTATTGGTGTGTTACATGTGTGTACCGATTTCCGTGCTTGTAAGTGAATCACAGCTGAAAGCGCACACCGCTGAACGTCTAAAGGTGGCGCTGTCGAGCCATTTTGCCACACCCACTTTTGAAACCCATATCAGACGTAAATTTTCGCCAGGTTTGATGTGTATGCAAAGTTTTGTGAGTTTTCGGGCATGTTTAGGTCCTCTAAAATGCGATTCATTTTGGAGAAGAATAATAATAATAATTAAAGCTGCAAGCAGCGATGGTAGGGCCCTCGCACTCGGGCTCACCGCCGATCGGTGGCGAATGGTGGGCACTATGCTATTAACACAGAAAATGTAGGAGGAATATGTCAAAGTCATTGATATGTGCCAATCTTCCTTCTGCCAGCTGGTGGCGCTATGCCTATAACTGAATATTGGCATGCAGATGTGTTCATGCCAGTGCTTTTATCAAACATATGAAGTTTGGTGAAGCTTGAACATGGCATGCTTGAGTGTAAGTCATGACATATCCTTCTGCCAACAGGTGGCGCTATTACAAAATATTGGCTTTTAGATGTCTTCAGGCCAGGACTATTGGCAAACATGTCAAGTTTGGTGCAAATTGTACATTGCATGCTTAAGTTAGTGTAAAACAAGTAATTTGCTGTTGCCAGCTGGTGGCGCTATGACTAAAACTGAATATTGGCATGTAAATGTATTCAGGCCAAGACTCTTATCAAACATATTAAGTTTGGGGCTGATTGGACATTGCATGCCTGAGTTTCAGTAACTTCCTGTTTCATTGCATTAAGAGTATGCTTTAGCACTTAGCTAAATGTTGCTAACATGTTTCTAGCATGTTGCTACCCTATTTAACACTTGTTGATATTTTTAAAATGTAGCTTGGCATCCACAACAGTATTAAACATGTGACTTCCTGTTGCCAGCAGGTGGCACTATCACTATAACTGAATATGGGCATGGGCTTGTGTTCAGACCAGGACTCTTATCAAACATATTAAGCTTGGGTCAGATTGGACATTGTATGCATGAGTTACACTTATTTTTCTTTGTATTAATATCATGCTTTAGCTCTCAGCTAAGTGTTGCTAGCATGTTTTAACATGATTCTAGCATGATGCTAGCCTATTTAAAACTTGCTGACGCTTTTTATTATGTTGCTAGGAGTCCGTAACACCATTAAACGTCACTTCCTGTTGTCAGCAGGTGGCGCTGTGACTATAACTGAATATGGGCATGTATATATCTTCAGGCCAGGACTGTTATCAAACATGTGAAGTTTGGGGCTGATTGGACATTGCATGTCTGAGTTACAGTAACTTCCTGTTTTATGTCTTTAACAACATGCTTTAGCACTAAGTTAGTGTTGCTAGCATGTTTGAGTACGTTTTAAACTAGTATAGCACTCAATGGCTTTTTTAGTGTGTTGCTAATAGTGTGTCACAGTGTTAAACATGTCACTTCCTGTTGACAGTAGGTGGCGCTATAACTATAACTGAATATTGGCATGTAGATATCTTCAGGCCAGGACTGTTATCAAACATGTGACGTTTGGGGCTGATTGGACATTGCATGCCTGAGTTAGAGTAACTTCCTGTTTCATTGCATTAAGAGTATGCTTTAGCACTTAGCTAAATGTTGCTAACATGTTATAGCATGTTTCTAGCATGTTGCTACCCTGTTTAACAGTTGTTGAATTTTTTTAAAATGTTGCTAGGCATCCACAACAGTATTAAACATGTGGCTTCCTGTTACCAGCTGGTGGCGCTATGACTATAACTGAATACGGGCATTGGCGTGTTTTTAGGCCAGGATTCTTATCAAACATGTTAAGTTTGGGGCTGATTGGACATTGTATGCCTGAGTTAGAGTAACTTCCTGTTTCATTGTATTATTAGCATGCTTTAGCATATTAGCTAAGTGTTGCTAGCATGCTTTATTATTTTTGTAGCATGTTGAATATTAAGTTTGGGTCAGATTCAACATTATATACATGAGTTACAGCAATTTCTTTTTGTATTTGTATTAATAGAATGCTTTAGCTCTTAGCTAAGTGTTGCTAGCACGTCTTAGCATCTTTGTAGCATGTTGCTAGCCTATTTAAGACTTGTTAACGCTTTTCAATATGTTTCTAGGAGTCCGTAACAGTGTTAAACATGTCATTTCCTGTTGTCAGCAGGTGGCGCTATGACTATAACTGAATATGGGCACTGACGTGTGTTCAGGACCGGACTGTCATCAAACATGTGAAGTTTGAGGCAGATCGGACATCGTATGCCTGAGTTATAGCAACTTCCTTTTTCATGGCGAAACATCAAAGTTTGTCCGGCCGCCACGGACACGCCCTTCGACGAAAACTCTAAAGCTTCGCAATTTAACATCGCAAAGGCCTTATGATGACACTCAGCAAATTTGAAGATGATCGGATAAAAACTGCAGGAGGAGTTCGTTAAAGTATGAGGCCTGAAAATGGCAAAAACTGCACAAAAATCGTACAGGAAATTCAATATAACTGACTTCCTGTTGGGTTTCGGATGTTGCACCAGGAGACTTTTTTGTAGGTATTGGTGTGTTACATATGTGTACCGAGTTTCGTACATGTACGTAAAACGTAGCTCGAGGGGCACTCCGTTGAAATTTTATAGGTGGCGCTATCGAGCCATTTTGCCACACCCACTTTTGAAAACCATATCAGATGTAAATTTTCGCCAGGTCTGATGCGTGTGCAAAGTTTCGTGAGTTTTCGGGCATGTTTAGGCCCTCAAAAAGACTTTTCACTTTGGAGAAGAAGAAGAAGAAGAAGAAGAATAATAAACGGAGCAATTCCAATAGGGTCCTCGCACTGTAGTGCTCGGGCCCTAATAATAATAATAATAATAATAAACGGAGCAGATTCAATAGGGTCCTCACACCATCGGTGCTCGGGCCCTAATTAAAGCTGCAAGCAGCGATGAACGGGCCCTCGCACACGGGCTCACCGCCGACCGGTGGCTTTAGGAACACAGCAAACGGTGGGCAGTATGCTTTTAATACAGTAAATGTAGGAAAAATACATCAAAGTCACTTAAATGTGCCAAACTTCCTGCTGCCAGCTGGTGGCGCTATGCCTATAACTGATTATTGACATGTAGATGTGTTCAGGCCAGCACTTTGATCAAACATATGAAGTTTGGTGCAGATTGACCTTGGTATGTGTGAGTTAGTGCAAGATATGATATATCCTGCTGCCAATAGGTGGCGCTATAATAATATCTGTATATTGGCCTTTAGATGTCTTCAGGCCAGGACTTTTACCAAACATGTGAAGTTTGAGGCAGATCGGACATTTTATGGCTGAGTTATAACAACTTTTATGTCCATGGCGAAACATCAAACTTTGTCAGGCCGCCATGGACACGCCCTTTAACGAAAACTCAAGATCTTCACAATTTAACATCTCTAAGGCCTCGAGATCAGACTGACCAAATATAATGTTGATATCATTAAATCTCTAGGAGGAGTTTGGTACAAGTCATTTCCTATTGCCAACAGGTGGCGCTGTGATTATAATAGAATATAGGCCTTCAGATTGGTTCAGGCCAGGACTCTTATCGAACATGTAAAGTTTGAGGCAAATCGGACATTTTATGGCTGAGTTATAACAAGTTTTATATCCATGGCGAGACCACGAAATTTGCCAGGCCGCCACGGACACACCCTTCAACGAAAACTCAAGATCTTCGCAATTTAACATCGCTAAAGCCTTTTTATTAGACTGACCGATTTTGGTGTTGATCTGATTAAATCTTTTGGAGGAGTTTGTTGCAGAGTACAGCATGACACTTCCTGTTGCCAGCAGGTGGCGCTATGAGTATAACTGAATATGGACATATAGATGTCATCAGGTCAGGAGTGTTATCACACATGTGAAGTTTGGGGCAGATCGGGCATTTTATGCCTGAGTTATAGCAACTTCCTTTTTCATGGCGAAGCATCGAAATTTGCCAGGCCGCCACGGACACGCCCTCCGATGAAAACTCTAGATCTTCGCAATTTAACGTCACAAAGGGCTTTAGATTAGACTCACCAAATTTGCCGTTGATCCGAATAAATCTCTAGGAGGAGTTCGTTCAAGTATGACGCCTGAAAATGGCAAAAATTACACAAATTTTGCTAAGAAAATTAAAAATAACCGACTTCCTGTTGGGTGTCAAATTTTGCTCCAAGAGGCTTTTTTGTAGGTATTGGTGAGCTAGATGTGTGTACCGATTTTCGTGCATGTACGTGAATCACAACTGAAAGCGCACACCGCGGAACGTGTAAAGGTGGCGCTATCGAGCCATTTTGCCACACCCACTTCTGCAACCCATATCAGACGTAAATTTTCGCCAGGTCTGATGTGTGTGCGAAGTTTCATGAGTTTTCGGGTATGTCGAAGCCCTCAAAAATGCGATTCATTTTGGAGAATAATAATAATAATAATAATAAACGAAGCAGATCCAATAGGGTCCTCACACCATCGGTGCTCGGGCCCTAATAATAATAATAAACGAAGCAGATCCAATAGGGTCCTCACACCATCGGTGCTCGGGCCCTAATTAAAGCTGCAAGCAGCGATGGTAAGGCCCTCGCACTCGGGCTCACCGCTGATCGGTGGCGAATGGTGGGCACTATGCTATTAGCACAGTAAATGTAGGAGGAATATGTCAAAGTCATTGATATGTGCCTATCTTCCTGCTGCCAGCTGGTGGCGCTATGCCTATAGCTGAATATTGGCATGCAGATGTCTTCAGGCCAGCGCTTTTATCAAACATATGAAGTTTGGTGAAGATTGAACATGGCATGCTTGAGTGTAATTCATGACATATCCTGCTGCCAACAGGTGGTGCTATTACGAAATATTGGCTTTTAGATGTCTTCAGGCCAGGACTATTGGCAAACATGTCAAGTTTGGTGCAAATTGTACATTGCATGTTTAAGTTAGTGTAAAACAAGTAATTTGCTGTTGCCAGCTGGTGGCGCTATGACTATAACTGAATATTGGCATGTATATGTATTCAGGCCAGGACTCTTATCAAACATATTAAGTTTGGGGCTGATTGGACATTGCATGCCTGAGTTACAGTAACTTCCTGTTTCATTGCATTAAGAGTATGCTTTAGCACTTAGCTAAATGTTGCTAACATGTTTCTAGCATGTTGCTACCCTATTTAACACTTGTTGATATTTTTAAAATGTTGCTGGGCATCCACATCGGTATTAAACATGTGACTTCCTGTTGCCAGCAGGTGGCACTATGACTATAACTGAATATAGGCATGGGCTTGTGTTCAGACTAGGACTCTTATCAAACATATTAAGCTTGGGTCAGATTGGACATTGTATGCATGAGTTACACTTATTTTTCTTTGTATTAATATCATGCTTTAGCTCTTAGCTAAGTGTTGTTATCATGTTTTAACATGATTCTAGCATGATGCTAGCCTATTTAAAACTTGCTAACGCTTTTTAATATGTTGCTAGGAGTCCGTAACACCATTAAACGTCACTTCCTGTTGTCAGCAGGTGGCGCTGTGACTATAACTGAATATGGGCATGTATATATCTTCAGGCCAGGAGTCTTATCAAACATGTGAAGTTTGGGGCTGATTGGACATTGCATGCCTGAGTTACAGTAACTTCCTGTTTTATATCTTTAACAACATGCTTTAGCACTAAGTAAGTGTTGCTAGCATGTTTGAGTACGTTTTAAACTAGTTTAGCACTCAATGGCTTTTTTAGTGTGTTGCTAATAGTGTGTCACAGTGTTAAACATGTCACTTCCTGTTGACAGTAGGTGGCGCTATGACTATAACTGAATATTGACATGTAGATATCTTCAGGTCAGGACTGTTATCAAACATGTGAAGTTTGGGGCTGATTGGACATTGCATGCCTGAGTTACAGTAACTTCCTGTTTCATTGCATTAAGAGTATGCTTTAGCACTTAGCTAAATGTTGCTAACATGTTATAGCATGTTTCTAGCATGTTGCTACCCTGTTTAACACTTGTTGATATTTTTAAAATTTTGGTAGGCATCCACAAGAGTATTGAACATGTGGCTTCCTGTTACCAGCTGGTGGCGCTATGACTATAACTGAATACGGGCATGGGCGTGTGTTCAGGCCAGGCCTCTTATCAAACATGTGAAGTTTGGGGCTGATTGGACATTGTATGCCTGAGTTAGAGTAACTTCCTGTTTCATTGTATTATTAGCATGCTTTAGCATATTAGCTAAGTGTTGCTAGCATGCTTTACTATGTTTGTAGCATGTTGAATATTAAGTTTGGGTCAGATTTGACATTATATGCATGAGTTACAGCAATTTCCTTTTGTATTTGTATTATTAGCATGCTTTAGCATATTAGCTAAGTGTTGCTAGCATGTTTTAGCATGTTTCTAGCATGTTGCTAGCCTATTTAAGACTTGTTAAGGCTTTTCAATATGTTGCTAAGAGTCCGTAACAGTGTTAAACATGTCACTTCCTGTTGTCAGCAGGTGGCGCTATGACTATAACTGAATATGGGCACTGACGTGTGTTCAGGACCGGACTGTTATCAAACATGTGAAGTTTGAGGCAGATCGGACATTGTATGCCTGAGTTATAGCAACTTCCTTTTTCATGGCGAAACATCAAAGTTTGTCCGGCCGCCAAGGACACGCCCTTTGACGAAAACTCTAAAGCTTCGCAATTTAACATCGCAAAGGCCTTATGAAGACACTCAGCAAATTTGAAGATGATCGGATAAAAACTGTAGGAGGAGTTCGTTAAAGTACGAGGCATGAAAATGGCAAAAACTGCACAAAAATCGTACAGGAAATTCAATATAACAGACTTCCTGTTGGGTTTCGGATGTTGCACCAGGAGACTTTTTTGTAGGTATTGGTGTGTTACATGTGTGTACCGAGTTTCGTACATGTATGTGAAACGTAGCTCGAGGTGCACTCCGTTGAAATTTTATAGGTGGCGCTATCGAGCCATTTTGGCACACCCACTTCTGAAAACCATATCAGATGTAAATTTTCGCCAGGTCTGATGCGTGTGCAAAGTTTCGTGAGTTTTCGGGCATGTTTAGGCCCTCAAAAAGACTTTTCATTTTGGAGAAGAAGAAGAATAATTAAAGCTGCAAGCAGCGATGAACGGGCCCTCGCACCCGGGCTCACCGCCGACCGGTGGCTTTAGGAAAACATCAAACGGTGGGCAGTATGCTTTTAATACAGTAAATGTAGGAAAAATAGATCAAAGTCACTTAAATGTGCCAAACTTTCTGCTGCCAGCTGGTGGCGCTATGCCTATAACTGATTATTGGCATGTAGATGTGTTCAGGCCAGCACTTTCATCAAACATATGACGTTTGGTGCAGATCGACCTTGGTATGTTTGAGTTAGTGAAAGATATGATATATCCTGCTGCCAACAGGTGGCGCTATGATAATATTTGAATATTGGCCTTTAGATGTCTTCAGGCCAGGACTCTTACCAAACCTGTGAAGTTTGAGGCAGATCGGATATTTTATGGCTGAGTTATAACAACTTCTATGTCCATGGCGAAACGTCAAATTTTGTCAGGCCACCACGGACACGCCCTTTGACGAAAACTCAAGATCTTCGCAATTTAACATCTCTAAGGCCTCTAGATCAGACTGACCAAATATAATGTTGATATCATTAAATCTCTAGGAGGAGTTTGATACAAGTCATTTCCTGTTGCCAACAGGTGGCGCTGTGATTATAATAGAATATTGGCCTTCAGATGTGTTCAGGCCAGGACTCCTATCGAATATGTGAAGTTTGAGGCTTATTGGACATTTTATGGCTGAGTTATAACAAGTTTTATATCCATGGCGAGAACTCGAAATTTGTCAGGCCGCCACGGACACGCCCTTCAACGAAAACTCAAGATCTTCGCAATTTAACATCACTAAAGCCTTTATATTAGACTGACCGATTTTGGTGTTGATCTGTATAAATTTCTAGGAGGAGTTTGTTGCAGAGTACAACATGACACTTCCTGTTGCCAGCAGGTGGCGCTATGACGAAAACTGAATATGGGCATGTAGATGTCTTCAGGTCAGGAGTGTTATCACACATGTGAAGTTTGGGACAGATCGGACATTTTATGCCTAAGTTATAGCAACTTCCTTTTTCATGGCGAAACATCGAAATTTGCGAGGCCGCCACGGACACGCCCTCCGATGAAAACTCTAGATCTTCGCAATTTAACGTCACAAAGGGCTTTAGATTAGACTCACCAAATTTGGTGTTGATCCGAATAAATCTCTAGGAGGAGTTCGTTCAAGTATGACACCTGAAAATGGCAAAAATGACACAAAATTTGCTGAGAAAATTAATAATAACCGACTTCCTGTTGGGTTTCGGATTTTATCTCAAGAGGCTTTTTTGTAGGTATTGGTGTGTTACATATGTGTACCGATTTTTGTGCATGTACGATAATCACAGCTGAATGCGCACACCGCGGAACGTGTAAAGGTGGCGCTATTGAGCCATTTTGCCACACCCACTTCTGCAACCCATATCAGATGTCCATTTTCGCCAGGTCTGATGTGTGTGCAAAGTTTTGTTAGTTTTCGGGTATGTTTAGGCCCTCAAAAATGCGATTCATTCCGGATAAGAATAATAATAATAATTAAAGCTGCAAGCAGCGATGAACGGGCCCTCGCACACGGGCTCACCGCCGACCGGTGGCTTTAGGAACACAGCTAATGGTGGGCAGTATGCTTTTAATGCAGTAAAAATAGGAGAAATATGTCAAAGTCACTTAAAAGTGCCAAATTTCCTGCTGCCAGCTGGTGGCGCTATGCCTATAACTGATTATTGGCATTTAGATGTGTTCAGGCCAGCACTTTTATCAAACATATGAAGTTTGGTGCAGATTGGCCTTGGTATGTTTGAGTTAGTGAAAGATATGATATATCCTGCTGCCAACAGGTGGCGCTATGATAATATCTGAATATTGGCCTTTAGGTGTCTTCAGGCCAGGACTCTTACCAAACCTGTGAAGTTTGAGGCAGATCGGACATTTTATGGCTGAGTTATAACAACTTCTATGTCCATGGCGAAACATCAAACTTTGTCACGCCGCCACAGACACGCCCTATAACGGAAACTCAAGATCTTCGCAATTTAACATCTCTAAGGCCTCTAGATCAGACTGACCAAATATAATGTTGATATCATTAAATCTCTAGGAGGAGTTTGCTACAAGTCATTTCCTGTTGCCAACAGGTGGCGCTGTGATTATAATAGAATATTGGCCTTCAGATGTTTTCAGGCCAGGACTCTTATCGAGCATGTGAAGTTTGAGGCAAATCGGACATTTTATGGCTGAGTTATAACAAGTTTTATATCCATGGCGAGACCTCGAAATTTGTCAGGCCGCCACGGACACGCCCTTCAACGAAAACTCAAGATCTTCACAATTTAACATCATTAAGGCCTTTATATTAGACTGACCGATTTTGGTGTTGATGTGTATAAATCT
Source organism: Garra rufa (assembly GCF_049309525.1). NCBI lineage: Eukaryota > Metazoa > Chordata > Actinopteri > Cypriniformes > Cyprinidae > Garra > Garra rufa. Next base: position 1,062,710 of record NW_027394276.1, on the reverse strand, counting down.
CTAGGAGGAGTCTGTTGTAGAGTACAGCATGACACTTCCTGTTGCCAGCAGGTGGCGCTATGACTATAACTGAATATGGGCATGTAGATGTCATCAGGTCAAGAGTGTTATCACACATGTGAAGTTTGGGACAGATCGGACATTGTATGCCTGAGTTATAGCAACTTCGTTTTTCATGGCGAAACATCGAAATTTACCAGGCCGCCACGGACACGCCCTCCGATGAAAACTCTAGATCTTCACAATTTAACGTCACAAAGGGCTTTAGATTAGACTCAGCAAATTTGGCGTTTATCCGAATAAATCTCTAGGAGGAGTTCGTTCAGATACGAGGCCTGAAAATGGCAAAAATGACACAAAATTTGTTGAGAAAATTAAAAATAACCGACTTCCTGTTGGGTGTCAAATTTAGCTCCAAGAGGCTTTTTTGTAGGTATTGGTGTGTTACATGTGTGTACCGATTTTCGTGCATGTATGTGAATCACAGCTGAATGCGCACACCGCGGAACGTGTAAAGGTGGCGCTGTCGAGCCATTTTGCCACACCCACTTCTGCAACCCATATCAGACGTAAATTTTCGCCAGGTCTGATGTGTGTGCGAAGTTTCATGAGTTTTCGGGCATGTTTAGACCCTCTAAAATGCGATTCATTTTGGAGAAGAATAATAATAATAATAATAATAATAATAATAATAATAATAAACGGAGCAGATCCAATAGGGTCCTCACACCATCGGTGCTCGGGCCCTAATTAAAGCTGCAAGCAGCGATGGTAGGGCCCTCGCACTCGGGCTCACCGCCGATCGGTGGCGAATGGTGGGCACTATGCTATTAACACAGAAAATGTAGGAGGAATATGTCAAAGTCATTGATATGTGCCAATCTTCCTTCTGCCAGCTGGTGGCGCTATGCCGATAACTGAATATTGGCATGCAGATGTGTTCAGGCCAGTGCTTTTATCAAACATATGAAGTTTGGTGAAGCTTGAACATGGCATGCTTGAGTGTAAGTCATGACATATCCTGCTGCCAACAGGTGGCGCTATTACAAAATATTGGCTTTTAGATGTCTTCAGGCCAGGACTATTGGCAAACATGTCAAGTTTGGTGCAAATTGTACATTGCATGCTTAAGTTAGTGTAAAACAAGTAATTTGCTGTTGCCAGCTGGTGGCGCTATGACTATAACTAAATATTGGCATGTAAATGTATTCAGGCCAGGACTCTTATCAAACATATTAAGTTTGGGGCTGATTGGACATTGCATGCCTGAGTTATAGCAACTTCCTTTTTCATGGCGAAACATCAAAGTTTGTCCGGCCGCCAAGGACACGCCCTTTGACGAAAACTCTAAAGCTTCGCAATTTAACATCGCAAAGGCCTTATGAAGACACTCAGCAAATTTGAAGATGATCGGATAAAAACTGTAGGAGGAGTTCGTTAAAGTACGAGGCATGAAAATGGCAAAAACTGCACAAAAATCGTACAGGAAATTCAATATAACAGACTTCCTGTTGGGTTTCGGATGTTGCACCAGGAGACTTTTTTGTAGGTATTGGTGTGTTACATGTGTGTACCGAGTTTCGTACATGTATGTGAAACGTAGCTCGAGGTGCACTCCGTTGAAATTTTATAGGTGGCGCTATCGAGCCATTTTGGCACACCCACTTCTGAAAACCATATCAGATGTAAATTTTCGCCAGGTCTGATGCGTGTGCAAAGTTTCGTGAGTTTTCGGGCATGTTTAGGCCCTCAAAAAGACTTTTCATTTTGGAGAAGAAGAAGAATAATTAAAGCTGCAAGCAGCGATGAACGGGCCCTCGCACCCGGGCTCACCGCCGACCGGTGGCTTTAGGAAAACATCAAACGGTGGGCAGTATGCTTTTAATACAGTAAATGTAGGAAAAATAGATCAAAGTCACTTAAATGTGCCAAACTTTCTGCTGCCAGCTGGTGGCGCTATGCCTATAACTGATTATTGGCATGTAGATGTGTTCAGGCCAGCACTTTCATCAAACATATGACGTTTGGTGCAGATCGACCTTGGTATGTTTGAGTTAGTGAAAGATATGATATATCCTGCTGCCAACAGGTGGCGCTATGATAATATTTGAATATTGGCCTTTAGATGTCTTCAGGCCAGGACTCTTACCAAACCTGTGAAGTTTGAGGCAGATCGGATATTTTATGGCTGAGTTATAACAACTTCTATGTCCATGGCGAAACGTCAAATTTTGTCAGGCCACCACGGACACGCCCTTTGACGAAAACTCAAGATCTTCGCAATTTAACATCTCTAAGGCCTCTAGATCAGACTGACCAAATATAATGTTGATATCATTAAATCTCTAGGAGGAGTTTGATACAAGTCATTTCCTGTTGCCAACAGGTGGCGCTGTGATTATAATAGAATATTGGCCTTCAGATGTGTTCAGGCCAGGACTCCTATCGAATATGTGAAGTTTGAGGCTTATTGGACATTTTATGGCTGAGTTATAACAAGTTTTATATCCATGGCGAGAACTCGAAATTTGTCAGGCCGCCACGGACACGCCCTTCAACGAAAACTCAAGATCTTCGCAATTTAACATCACTAAAGCCTTTATATTAGACTGACCGATTTTGGTGTTGATCTGTATAAATTTCTAGGAGGAGTTTGTTGCAGAGTACAACATGACACTTCCTGTTGCCAGCAGGTGGCGCTATGACGAAAACTGAATATGGGCATGTAGATGTCTTCAGGTCAGGAGTGTTATCACACATGTGAAGTTTGGGACAGATCGGACATTTTATGCCTAAGTTATAGCAACTTCCTTTTTCATGGCGAAACATCGAAATTTGCGAGGCCGCCACGGACACGCCCTCCGATGAAAACTCTAGATCTTCGCAATTTAACGTCACAAAGGGCTTTAGATTAGACTCACCAAATTTGGTGTTGAGTTACAGTAACTTCCTGTTTCATTGCATTAAGAGTATGCTTTAGCACTTAGCTAAATGTTGCTAACATGTTATAGCATGTTTATAGCATTTTGCTACCCTATTTAACAATTGTTGATATTTTTAAAATGTTGCTTGGCATCCACAACAGTATTAAACATGTGACTTCCTGTTGCCAGCAGGTGGCACTATCACTATAACTGAATATGGGCATGGGCTTGTGTTCAGACCAGGACTCTTATCAAACATATTAAGCTTGGGTCAGATTGGACATTGTATGCATGAGTTACACTTATTTTTCTTTGTATTAATATCATGCTTTAGCTCTTAGCTAAGTGTTGCTAGCATGTTTTAACATGATTCTAGCATGATGCTAGCCTATTTAAAACTTGCTAACGCTTTTTAATATGTTGCTAGGAGTCCGTAACACCATTAAACATCACTTCCTGTTGTCAGCAGGTGGCGCTGTGACTATAACTGAATATGGGCATGTATATCTCTTCAGGCCAGGACTCTTATCAAACATGTGAAGTTTGGGGCTGATTGGACATTGCATGTCTGAGTTACAGTAACTTCCTGTTTTATGTCTTTAACAACATGCTTTAGCACTAAGTAAGTGTTGCTAGCATGTTTGAGTACGTTTTAAACTAGTTTAGCACTCAATGGCTTTTTTAGTGTGTTGCTAATAGTGTGTCACAGTGTTAAACATGTCACTTCCTGTTGACAGTAGGTGGCGCTATAACTATAACTGAATATTGGCATGTAGATATCTTCAGGCCAGGACTGTTATCAAACATGTGAAGTTTGGGGCTGATTGGACATTGCATGCCTGAGTTACAGTAACTTTCTGTTTCATTGCATTAAGAGTATGCTTTAGCACTTAGCTAAATGTTGCTAACATGTTATAGCATGTTTATAGCATGTTGCTACCCTGTTTAACAGTTGTTGAATTTTTTTAAAATGTTGCTAGGCATCCACAACAGTATTAAACATGTGGCTTCCTGTTACCAGCTGGTGGCGCTATGACTGTAACTGAATACGGGCATGGGCGTGTGTTTAGGCCAGGATTCTTATCAAACATGTTAAGTTTGGGGCTGATTGGACATTGTATGCCTGAGTTAGAGTAACTTCCTGTTTCATTGTATTATTAGCATGCTTTAGCATATTAGCTAAGTGTTGCTAGCATGCTTTATTATTTTTGTAGCATGTTGAATATTAAGTTTGGGTCAGATTCAACATTATATACATGAGTTACAGCAATTTCCTTTTGTATTTGTATTAATAGCATGCTTTAGCTCTTAGCTAAGTGTTGCTAGCATGTTTTAGCATGTTTGTAGCATGTTGCTAGACTATTTAAGACTTGTTAACGCTTTTCAATATGTTTCTAGGAGTCCGTAACAGTGTTAACCATGTTATTTCCTGTTGTCAGCAGGTGGCGCTATGACTATAACTGAATATGGGCACTGACGTGTGTTCAGGACCGGACTGTCATCAAACATGTGAAGTTTGAGGCAGATCGGACATCATATGCCTGAGTTATAGCAACTTCCTTTTTCATGGCGAAACATCAAAGTTTGTCCGGCCGCCACGGATACGCCATTCGACGAAAACTCTAAAGCTTCGCAATTTAACATCGCAAAGGCCTTATGATGACACTCAGCAAATTTGAAGATGATCGGATAAAAACTATAGGAGGAGTTCGTTAAAGTACGAGGCCTGAAAATGGCAAAAACTGCACAAAAATCGTACAGGAAATTCAATATAACGGACTTCCTGTTGGGTTTCGGATGTTGCACCAGGAGACTTTTTTGTAGGTATTGGTGTGTTACATATGTGTACCGAGTTTCGTACATGTACGTGAAACGTAGCTCGAGGCGCACTCCGTTGAAATTTTATAGGTGGCGCTATCGAGCCATTTTGCCACACCCACTTTTGAAAACCATATCAGATGTAAATTTTCGCCAGGTCTGATGCGTGTGCAAAGTTTCGTGAGTTTTCGGGCATGTTTAGGCCCTCAAAAAGACTTTTCATTTTGGAGAAGAAGAAGAAGAAGAATAATAAACGGAGCAATTCCAATAGGGTCCTCGCACTGTAGTGCTCGGGCCCTAATTAAAGCTGCAAGCAGCGATGGTAGGGCCCTCGCACTCGGGCTCACCGCCGATCGGTGGCGAATGGTGGGCACTATGCTATTAACACAGTAAATGTAGGAGGAATATGTCAAAGTCATTGATATGTGCCAATCTTCCTGCTGCCAGCTGGTGGTGCTATGCCTATAACTGAATATTGGCATGCAGATGTGTTCAGGCCAGTGCTTTTATGAAACATATGAAGTTTGGTGAAGCTTGAACATGGCATGCTTGAGTGTAAGTCATGACATATCCTGCTGCCAACAGGTGGCGCTATTACGAAATATTGGCTTTTAGATGTCTTCAGGCCAGGACTATTGGCAAACATGTCAAGTTTGGTGCATATTGTACATTGCATGCTTAAGTTAGTGTAAAACAAGTAATTTGCTGTTGCCAGCTGGTGGCACTATGACTATAACTAAATACTGGCATGTAAATGTATTCAGGCCAGGACTCTTATCAAACAAATTAAGTTTGGGGCTGATTGGACATTGCATGCCTGAGTTACAGTAACTTCCTGTTTCATTGCATTAAGAGTATGCTTTAGCACTTAGCTAAATGTTGCTAACATGTTTCTATTATGTTGCTACCCTATTTAACACTTGTTGATATTTTTAAGATGTTGCTTGGCATCCACAACAGTATTAAACATGTGACTTCCTGTTGCCAGTAGGTGGCACTATGACTATAACTGAATATGGGCATGGGCTTGTGTTCAGACCAGGACTCTTATCAAACATATTAAGCTTGGGTCAGATTGGACATTGTATGCATGAGTTACACTTATTTTTCTTCGTATTAATATCATGCTTTAGCTCTTAGCTAAGTGTTGCTAGCATGTTTTAACATGATTCTAGCATGATGCTAGCCTATTTAAAACTTGCTAACGCTTTTTAATATGTTGCTAGGAGTCCGTAACACCATTAAACGACACTTCCTGTTGTCAGCAGGTGGCGCTGTGACTATAACTGAATATGGGCATGTTTATATCTTCAGGCCAGGAGTCTTATCAAACATGTGAAGTTTGGGGCTGATTGGACATTGCATGCCTGAGTTACAATAACTTCCTGTTTTATGTCTTTAACAACATGCTTTAGCACTAAGTAAGTGTTGCTAGCATGTTTGAGTACGTTTTTAAAACTAGTTTAGCACTCAATGGCTTTTTTAGTGTGTTGCTAATAGTGTGTCACCGTGTTAAACATGTCACTTCCTCTTGACAGTAGGTGGCGCTATAACTATAACTGAATATTGGCATGTAGACATCTTCAGGCCAGGACAGTTATCAAACATGTGAAGTTTGGGGCTGATTGGACATTGCATGCCTGAGTTACAGTAACTTCCTGTTTCATTGCATTAAGAGCATGCTTTAGCACTTAGCTAAATGTTGCTAACATGTTATAGCATGTTTCTAGCATGTTGCTACCCTTTTTAACAGTTGTTGAATTTTTTTAAATGTTGCTAATCATCCACAACAGTATTAAACATGTGGCTTCCTGTTACCAGCTGGTGGCGCTATGACTATAACTGAATACAGGCATGGGCGTGTGTTTAGGCCAGGATTCTTATCAAACATGTTAAGTTTGGTGCTGATTGGACATGGTATGCCTGAGTTAGAGTAACTTCCTGTTTTATTGTATAATTAGCATGCTTTAGCATATTAGCTAAGTGTTGCTAGCATGCTTTATTATTTTTGTAGCATGTTGAATATTAAGTTTGGGTCAGATTCAACAGTATATACATGAGTTACAGCAATTTCCTTTTGTATTTGTATTAATAGCATGCTTTAGCTCTTAGCTAAGTGTTGCTAGCATGTTTTAGCATGTTTGTAGCATGTTGCTAGCCTATTTAAGACTTGTTAACGCTTTTCAATATGTTGCTAAGAGTCCGTAACAGTGTTAAATATGTAATTTCCTGTTGTCAGCAGGTGGCGCTATGACTATAACTGAATATGGGCACTGACGTGTGTTCAGGACCGGACTGTCATCAAACATGTGAAGTTTGAGGCAGATCGGACATCGTATGCCTGAGTTATAGCAACTTCCTTTTTCATGGCGAAACATCAAAGTTTGTCCGGCCGCCACGGACACGCCCTTCGACGAAAACTCTAAAGCTTCGCAATTTAACATCGCAAAGGCCTTATGATGACACTCAGCAAATTTGAAGATGATCGGATAAAAACTGTAGGAGGAGTTCGTTAAAGTATGAGGCCTGAAAATGGCAAAAACTGCACAAAAATCGTACAGGAAATTCAATATAACGGACTTCCTGTTGGGTTTCGGATGTTGCACCAGGAGACTTTTTTGTAGGTATTGGTGTGTTACATATGTGTACCGAGTTTCGTACATGTACATGAAACGTAGCTCGAGGGGCACTCCGTTGAAATTTTATAGGTGGCGCTATCGAGCCATTTTGCCACACCCACTTTTGAAAACCATATCAGATGTAAATTTTCGCCAGGTCTGATGCGTGTGCAAAGTTTCGTGAGTTTTCGGGCATGTTTAGGCCCTCAAAAAGACTTTTCATTTTGGAGAAGAAGAAGAAGAAGAAGAAGAAGAATAAACGGAGCAATTCCAATAGGGTCCTCGCACTGTAGTGCTCGGGCCCTAATAATAATAATAATAAACGGAGCAGATTCAATAGGGTCCTCACACCATCGGTGCTCGGGCCCTAATAATAAACGGAGCAATTCCAATAGGGTCCTCGCACTGCAGTGCTCGGGCCCTAATTAAAGCTGCAAGCAGCGATGACCGGGCCCTCGCCGTCTGTGCAGTCGCCATCCCGATAGCATCAGGGAAACGGTGCCCAGTAGGCAAATGCATTCACAGTAACCCTTTGGACTAACCCTAACTGTCTCTCCTCCTCTCTGACTCATTCTCTTACCACCCATCCCCCCTCCTTACACTCAGCCACTTACCACACAAACACACACATAGAGTGCAGAGCAGACTGAGATCAGATATGTTTTTTTTTTTTTTAATTCGTGGAGTTTTGTATAATTATGAAATGAATTGTGCTTGATAAGAATGAATAGTTATGTGTATGAAAAAAGTTTCAAAGAGTTAGGATGCTGCACTTTAAATATATAATAAATCATTGAAAATGGAAAATGAAATTCTAAGCACGCTATCTGCCTCAAAAACACAGGAAACAAATATTTGAATGTATTTTTTATTTTTATTTATTTGCCATGGCAACAGCATTTGATGCATCAGGGGCGCCTTTACAGACTCGGCCGTGTTTTTACATTATTCTGATGAAGTTTGAATAAAATCGTGTACAAATATATTGTCCGTTGTTCGTTCGTGTTTGTTAGTTCATTAACCATTGTTAACAAAAGAGACCCTATTTTAAATATTTACCATGTTTTATGATCTACAACCATTTTTAAATATTATTTTAATGATCTATAAGCATCTGTGAAATAATTATAAACAAATATATTAAAAATAAATACATATTAACTTAGTTGATGTATTTGTTTCTCATTCTAATTAAGTGAACTGAGCAGTATAGTGTCATACTTATAAGATTTTTTGTTCTATCAGTGAGAGTGTATATATGTATTTAAATCATATAATTTTTCCTTAAAAGATGAAAAAAAAAGATTTTAATGCTCTTTAAGCACCTATACAAAATAATTATGTATAAGTACACTGACAATACAGTACATATCAACTGATTCTATGGATTATTGTCATTCTTATACACTGAGAATGAGCTAAATAGCATTAGAGGTCAAATGATTCCTTATCTTATGAGGACCTCTAGTGTTCATCCCTGGTATTAGAGCTTTAATCAGACAAATTTAAATGACACTTTTAATGTTTTTGGGGCCTCTGAGCATGATAACATTTTGAAACTACACGTATTTCCTAAGAATTTCTTGTTCTTATTATGTAAAAAGTTTTGATGAGTTAGAATAATGCAATTTAAAGATATATGAATATAACTCTTCATCTTTTTTAATTGTTACTTTCATGAATCGCCACATCAACACAGTTCAAGATATCCCAAAGCCGTTCACAATATAGGGAACATTTTCCCAATATTCTGATGATGACGATAAGAACATGTAATTCATGATGATAACAAAATGTTATTATTGCTTGCTTTACGTCCACCACTTCTGCTTAAATGTCATCGTTACCTATCTGTTCAATATGTGTGTGGATATTGCTTTGCAGGTGACTCCTGTTATAAGACATCACTTTTAAGCGCTACATAACTAAGAATCAATTAGGAAAACGGTGCCCAGGTGGCACATGCATTCACAGTAACCCTCAGCCAGTTTGGATTTAAAGTTTACAGAATTGAAAGGGTTACATTTTAAAATCAACACACAGACACATACACACTAAATATACAATTTTACCATCCAGTTTCATTTGTTAACATTGTTAACATGAACAATAATTAAATAGCATTTATTAATGTTAATTAATATTAACCTAAAAAAGTACTCATATATTGTTTAAAGGTAAATTAGTATCTTTTAACATTAGTTTATGTACTGTGAATTAACATGAACATGAACACAGTTTTCAGATGTTTCGAACAGATAACAGCAAAGTTTGTTTTGTTGTCAAAGTTTGTCTTGAAATTGTTAGTGTTTTTTTTATTGAATCTAAAATTTAAATTATGAAAATAAATGTCTATCAATGAAGATAAATCGCTCATGCTAAAAAGTTGTATCTTTCTTAATCTTTTGCTATGTGACTGAATAGGACAAGTTCATGGTACAGTTCAGTAAAAAATAAATAAAAAAACAACAACTGCAAAATACAAAGAATGAAAGAGTTCGTGACCCTTTATAATTTCTCAAAGATCAGACTCTCAAAGTTCAGACATATGTGACCCTGGACCACAAAACCAGTCATAAGGTTAAATTTTACAAAACTGAGATGTATACATCATATGAAAGCTCAATATGCTAAATAAGCTTTCTATTGATGTATGGTTTGTTAGGATAGGACAATATTTGCCCGAGATACAACTGTTTGAAAACCTGGAATCTGAGGGTGCAAAAAAATCAAAATGCTGAGAAAATCACCTTAAAAGTTCTTCAAATTAGGTTCTTAACAATGCATATTACTAATCAAAAATTACATTTTGATATATTTATAGTAGGAATTTTACAAAAAATCTTCTTGGAACATGATCTTTACTTAATTTCCTAATGATTTTTGGCATAAAAGAAAAATCAATAATTTTGACCCATACAATGTATTTTTGGCTATTGCTACAAATATACCCCAGCGACTTAAGACTGGTTTTGTGGTCCAGGGTCACATATTAATGTAGATTGCACATTGCACATTGCTGTAGTTTAATGTGCATTTTCCTCAAAGATGGTCTTAAGAAAAACAGCATGTTCCACTGGTCTCTCTCCCTTTCACCCCTCCCCCCTTCAGTCACTCTTAGTGTCAACACAGACAGTCAGCCCAGTGACAGCAGGTTACTGAGTTCTTTTTTTAATTTTCTTTAATTCATAGAAGCTTGAATAATTAGGACATTACCAGCACTTGCTCATAATGATTAGATCTCTGTGTGAAAAAAGTTTTAAAGAGTTTGGATGCTGCACTTTAAAGATATAAAAAATTAGGGTTATGTTTTTTACTACATCTTTAAAAAATCACCACGTCAACACCGTTCAAGATATCCCAGATCCGCTCGCAATTTAACATCTTCAGAATCTTCTCTTCATGTTAAAAAAGTTTGGTGTGAAAAGCTTTTTGTTCTTAGAAGAAGTGTGAATTTGTTTACAGCCTGATTTTTCAAAAAATCCACATTCAAATCAAAATAGCCGGCTTCCTGTTGGTCTTAGCTAATGAGTTTAATTTAGAAAGTTGTCCAGATTGATGAGATCAATATATGTACAGAGTTTGGTGACTGTAGGTAAAACTAACCCCCCAACTTTTGTCAAAAGATGGCGCTATAGAGTGCCTGCTCCACGCCCATTTATGACCTTTTGCCAGTGTCTAACTATCATTAATATTGATGTGTGTGTTGAGTTTCATGAAATTCTAAGCATGTTATCTGCCTCGAAAAGACAGGAATCTAATTTTAAAGTTTGAGACGTTGCCATGGCAACAGCATTTGATTTATCATCGACCCCTTTACATATTCTTATCGGCCGTGTTTTGACATTATTTTGATGAAGTTTAAAGAAAATCAAGTAAAATTAAGAGGCTGATTTCAAAGCATTTTGAAAATGACACGTTTCCTGCTGCCAGTTGGTGGCGCTATAACTTTGACTCATAATAGTCACATTTATGGAATCGGGATCATACAAGGAACAAATTGGTGAAGTTTCATCAGAATCAGGCAATGTGTGCAACAGTTATTAGACACTTCCTGTTTCTCATTTCTCGCCATAACTTTGTCGCCTTGCCACGGCCAAACCGTTCGAGATATCAAAAATCCCCTCGCAATTTAGCGTCCCCAATGTCTTGAGATGATGCTGGCCGAGTTTGGTGACAATCCTATGGAAATCCTGGGAGGAGTACGTTAAATTCCAGAGCATGCGCTTTTTAAACAGCCCTAAATATCTCACTTCCTGTTGCGTGGAGCCCATGACATAGAGTACAAAAGTTGTTCGGCTTGATGAGTTCTATATGTGTACCGAGTTTCATATCAATACGTGCAAGTATGTGTGCGCAGTACATCAAGTTTTCAAACTGTGTTCCAGGGGGCGCTGTAAAGGCCCTGAACCACGCCCGGGTCCCAGCCTCTGTGGCATCCGGACGACGGCAGATTCCAACGTGTGTGCAAATTTTCAAGAGTTTTTGAGTATGTTAAGGCCCCCAAAAGTGCCCCAACGGTTGAAAAAAAAATAAAAATAAAAAAACAAATAAAAAAAACAAATAAGAATCCTTAGAAGAACAATAGGGCCTTCGCCCTTTTGGGCTCGGGCCCTAATTAAAGCTGCAAGCAGCGATGAACGGGCCCTCGCACACGGGCTCACCGCCGACCGGTGGCTTTAGGAACACAGCAAATGGTGGGTAGTATGCTTTTAATACAGTAAAAATAGGAGAAATATGTCAAAGTCACTTAAATGTGCCAAATTTCCTGCTGCCAGCTGGTGGCGCTATGCATATAACTGATTATTGGCATGTAGATGTGTTCAGGCCACCACTTTCATCAAACATATGAAGTTTGGTGCAGATTGACCTTGGTATGTTTGAGTTAGTGAAAGATATGATATATCTTGCTGCCAACAGGTGGCGCTATGATAATATCTGAATATTGGCCTTTAGGTGTCTTCAGGCCAGGACTCTTACCAAACCTGTGAAGTTTGAGGCAGATCGGACATTTTATGGCTGAGTTATAACAACTTCTATGTCCATGGCGAAACATCAAACTTTGTCACGCCGCCACAGACACGCCCTTTAACGAAAACTCAAGATCTTCGCAATTTAACATCTCTAAGGCCTCTAGATCAGACTGACCAAATATAATGTTGATATCATTAAATCTCTAGGAGGAGTTTGATACAAGTCATTTCCTGTTGCCAACAGGTGGCGCTGTGATTATAATAGAATATTGGCCTTCAGATGTGTTCAGGCCAGGACTCTTATCTAATATGTGAAGTTTGAGGCAAATCGGACATTTTATGGCTGAGTTATAACAAGTTTTATATCCATGGCGAGACCTCGAAATTTGTCAGGCTGCCACGGACACGCCCTTTACCGAAAACTCAAGATCTTCACAATTTAACATCGCTACGGCCTTTATATTAGACTGACCGATTTTGGTGTTGATCTGAATAAATCTCTAGGAGGAGTTGGTTGTAGAGTACAGCATGACACTTCCTGTTAACTGCAGGTGGCGCTATGACTATAACTGAATATGGGCATGTAGATGTCTTCAGGTCAGGAGTGTTATCACACATGTGACGTTTTGGACAGATAGGACATTGTATGCCTGAGTTATAGCAACTTCCTTTTTCATGGCGAAACATCGAAATTTGCGAGGCCGCCACGGACACGCCCTCCGATGAAAACTCTAGATCTTCACAATTTAACGTCACAAAGGGCTTTAGACTAGACTCAGCAAATTTGGCGTTGATCCGAATAAATCTGTAGGAGGAGTTCGTTCAAGTACGACACCTGAAAAAGGCAAAAATGACACAAATTTTGTTGAGAATATTAATATTAACCGACTTCCTGTTGGGTTCCAGATTTTGCTCCAAGAGGCTTTTTTGTAGGTTTTGGTGTGTTACATGTGTGTACCGATTTCCGTGCATGTACGTGAATCACAGCTGAAAGCGCACACCGCTGAACGTCTAAAGGTGGCGCTGTCGAGCCATTTTGCCACACCCACTTCTGAAACCCAAATCAGACGTAAATTTTCGCCAGGTTTGATGTGTGTGCAAAGTTTTGTGAGTTTTCGGGAATGTTTAGGTCCTCTAAAATGCGATTCACTTTGGAGAATAATAATAATAATAATAATAATAATAATAATAATAATAATAATTAAAGCTGCAAGCAGCGATGAACGGGCCCTCGCACACGGGCTCACCGCCGACCGGTGGCTTTTTGAACACAGCTAATGGTGGGCAGTATGCTTTTAATACAGTAAAAATACGAAAAATATGTCAAAGTCACTTAAATGTGCCAAATTTCCTGCTGCCAGCTGGTGGCGCTATGCCTATAACTGATTATTGGCATGTAGATGTGTTCAGGCTGGCACTTTCATCAAACATATGAAGTTTGGTGCAGATTGACCTTGGTATGTTTGAGTTAGTGAAATATATGATATATCCTGCTGCCAACAGGTGGCGCTATGATAATATCTGAATATTGGCCTTTAGGTGTCTTCAGGCCAGGACTCTTACAAAACCTGTGAAGTTTGAGGCAGATCAGACATTTTATGGCTGAGTTATAACAACTTCTATGTCCATGGCGAAACATCAAACTTTGTGACGCCGCCACGGACACGCCCTTTAACGAAAACTCAAGATCTTCACAATTTAACATCTCTAAGGCCTCTAGATCAGACTGAGCAAATATAAAGTTGATATCATTAAATCTCTAGGAGGAGTTTGCTACAAGTCATTTCCTGTTGCCAACAGGTGGCGCTGTGATTATAATAGAATATTGGCCTTCAGATTTGTTCAGGCCAGGACTATTATCGAATATGTGAAGTTTGAGGCAAATCGGACATTTTATGGCTGAGTTATAACAAGTTTTATATCCATGGCGAGACCTAGAAATTTGTCAGGCCGCCACGGACACGCCCTTCAACGAAAACTCAAGATCTTCGCAATTAAACATCACTAAAGCCTTTATATTAGACTGACCGATTTTGGTGTTGATATGTATAAATCTCTAGGAGGAGTTTGTTGCAGAGTACAGCATGACACTTCCTGTTGCCAGCAGGTGGCGCTATCACTATTACTGAATATGGACATATAGATGTTATCAGGTCAGGAGTGTTATCACACATGTGAAGTTTGGGGCAGATCGGACATTTTGTGCCTGAGTTATAACAACTTCCTTTTTCATGGCGAAGCATCGAAATTTGCCAGGCCGCCACGGACACGCCCTCCGATGAAAACTCTAGATCTTCGCAATTTAACGTCACAAAGGGCTTTAGATTACACTCAGCAAATTTGGCGTTGATCCGAATAAATCTCTAGGAGGAGTTCGTTCAAGTATGACGCCTGAAAATGGCAAAAATGACACAAAATTTGCTGAGAAAATTAAAAATAACCGACTTCCTGTTGGGTGTCAAATTTTGCTCCAAGAGGCTTTTTTGTAGGTATTGGTGAGTTACATGTGTGTACCGATTTTCGTGCATGTACGTGAATCACAACTAAAAGCGCACACCGCGGAACGTGTAAAGGTGGCGCTATCGAGCCATTTTGCCACACCCATCTCTGAACCCCATATCAGACGTACAATTTCGCCAGGTTTGATGTGTGTGCAAAGTTTCATGAGTTTTCGGGTATGTTTAGGCCCTCAAAAATGCGATTCATTCCGGAGAAGAAGAATAATAATAATTAAAGCTGCAAGCAGCGATGAACGGGCCCTCGCACACGTGCTCACCGCCGACCGGTGGCTTTAGGAACACAGCAAATGGTGGGTAGTATGCTTTTAATACAGTAAAAATAGGAGAAATATGTCAAAGTCACTTAAATGTGCCAAATTTCCTGCTGCCAGCTGGTGGCGCTATGCCTATATCTGATTATTGGCATGTAGATGTGTTCAGGCCAGCACTTTCATTAAACATATGAAGTTTGGTGCAGACTGAGCTTGGTATGTTTGATTTAGTGAAAGATATGATATATCCTGCTGCCAACAGGTGGCGCTATGATAATATCTGAATATTGGCCTTTAGATGTCTTCAGGCCAGGACTCTTACCAAACATGTGAAGTTTGAGGCAGATCAGACATTTTATGGCTGAGTTATAACAACTTCTATGTCCATGGCGAAACATCAAACTTTGTCACGCCGCCACAGACACGCCCTTTGACGAAAACTCAAGATCTTCGTAATTTAACATCTCTAAGGCCTCTAGATCAGACTGACCAAATATAATGCTGATATCATTAAATCTCTAGGAGGAGTTTGATACAAGTCATTTCCTGTTGTCAACAGGTGGCGCTGTGATTATAATAGAATATTGGCCTTCAGATGTGTTCAGGCCATGACTCTTATCAAATATGTGAAGTTTGAGGCAAATCGGACATTTTATGGCTGAGTTATAACAAGTTTTATATCCATGGCGAGACCTCGAAATTTGCCAGGCCGCCACGGACACGCCCTTCAACGAAAACTCAAGATCTTCGCAGTTTAACATCGCTAAAGCCTTTTTATTAGACTGACCGATTTTGGTGTTGATCTGATAAAATCTCTTGGAGGAGCTTGTTGCAGAGTACAGCATGACACTTCCTGTTGCCAGCAGGTGGCGCTATGAGTAAAACTGAATATGGGCATGTAGATGTCATCAGGTCAGGAGTGTTATCACACATGTGAAGATTGGGACGGATCGGACATTGTATGCCTGAGTTATAGCAACTTCCTTTTTCATGGCGAAACATCGAAATTTGCGAGGCCGCCATGGACACGCCCTCCGATGAAAACTCTAGATCTTCACAATTTAACGTCACAAAGGGCTTTAGACTAGACTCTGCAAATTTGGCGTTGATCCGAATAAATCTCTAGGAGGAGTTCGTTCAAGTACGACGCCTGAAAATGGCAAAAATGACACACATTTTGTTGAGAATATTAATATTAACCGACTTCCTGTTGGGTTCCGGATTTTGTTCCAAGAGGCTTTTTTGTAGGTATTGGTGTGTTACATGTGTGTACCGATTTCCGTGCATGTACGTGAATCACAGCTGAAAGCGCACACCGCGGAACGTGTAAAGGTGGCGCTGTCGAGCCATTTTGCCACACCCACTTCTGAAACCCATATCAGACGTAAATTTTCGCCAGGTCTGATGTGTGTGCGAAGTTTCATGAGTTTTCGGGTATGTCTAAGCCCTCAAAAATGCGATTCATTTTGGAGAAGAATAATAATAATAATAATAATAATTAAAGCTGCAAGCAGCGATGAACGGGCCCTCGCACACGGGCTCACCGCCGACCGGTGGCTTTAGGAACACAGCAAATGGTGGGTAGTATGCTTTTAATACAGTAAAAATAGGAGAAATATGTCAAAGTCACTTAAATGTGCCAAATTTCCTGCTGCCAGCTGGTGACGCTATGCCTATAACTGATTATTGGCATGTAGATGTGTTCAGGCCACCACTTTCATCAAACATATGAAGTTTGGTGCAGATTGACCTTGGTATGTTTGAGTTAGTGAAAGATATGATATATCCTGCTGCCAACAGGTGGCGCTATGATAATATCTGAATATTGGCCTTTAGGTGTCTTCAGGCCAGGACTCTTACCAAACCTGTGAAGTTTGAGGCAGATCGGACATTTTATGGCTGAGTTATAACAACTTCTATGTCCATGGCGAAACATCAAACTTTGTCACGCCGCCACGGACACGCCCTTTAACGAAAACTCAAGATCTTCGCAATTTAACATCTCTAAGGCCTCTAGATCAGACTGACCAAATATAATGTTGATATCATTAAATCTCTAAGAGGAGTTTGATACAAGTCATTTCCTGTTGCCAACAGGTGGCGCTGTGATTATAATAGAATATTGGCCTTCAGATGTGTTCAGGCCAGGACTCTTATCGAATATGTGAAGTTTGAGGCAAATCGGACATTTTATGGCTGAGTTATAACAAGTTTTATATCCATGGCGAGACCTCGAAATTTGTCAGGCCGCCACGGACACGCCCTTTACCGAAAACTCAAGATCTTCACAATTTAACATCACTAAGGCCTTTATATTAGACTGACCGATTTTGGTGTTGATCTGTATAAATCTCTAGGAGGAGTTTGTTGTAGAGTACAGCATGACACTTCCTGTTGCCAGCAGGTGGCGCTATGACTATAACGGAATATGGATATGTAGATGTCATCAGGTCAGGAGTGTTATCACACATGTGAAGTTTGGGACAGATCGGACATTTTATGCCTAAGTTATAGCAACTTCCTTTTTCATGGCGAAACATCGAAATTTGCGAGGCCGTCACGGACACGCCCTTCGATGAAAACTCTAGATCTTCACAATTTAACGTCACAAAGGGCTTTAGATTAGACTCACCAAATTTGCTGTTGATCGGAGTAAATCTCTAGGAGGAGTTCGTTCAAGTACCACGCCTGAAAATGGCAAAAATGACACAAATTTTGCTAAGAAAATTAATAATAACCGACTTCCTGTTGGGTTTCGGATTTTGTCCCAGGAGGCTTTTTTGTAGGTATTGGTGAGCTACATGTGTGTACCGATTTTCATGCATGTACGAGAATCATAGCTGAAAGCGCACACCGCGGAACGTGTAAAGGTGGCGCTATCGAGCCGTTTTGCCACACCCATCTCTGAAACCCATATCAGACATCCATTTTCGCCAGGTTTGATGTGTGTGCAAAGTTTCATGAGTTTTCGGGTATGTTTAGGCCCTCAAAAATGCGATTCATTCCGGAGAAGAAGAATAATAATAATTAAAGCTGCGAGCAGCGTTGAACGGGCCCTCGCACCCGGGCTCACCGCCGACCGGTGGCTTCAGGAAAACAGCAAACGGTGGGCAGTATGCTTTTAATACAGTAATTATAGAAAAAATATGTCATAAGTCATTTAAATGTGCCAAACTTGCCGCTGCCAGCTGGTGGCGCTATGCCTATAACTGATTATTGGCATGTAGATGTGTTCAGGCCAGCACTATTATCAAACATATGAAGTTTGGTGCAGATTGACCTTGGTATGTTTGAGTTAGTGAAATATATGAGATATCCTGCTGCCAACAGGTGGGGCTATGATAATATCTGAATATTGGTCTTTAGGTGTCTTCAGGCCAGGACTCTTACCAAACCTGTGAATTTTGTGGCAGATCAGACATTTTCAGGCTAAGTTATAACCACTTCTATGTCTATGCAGAAACATCAAACTTTGTCAGGCCACCACGGACATGCCCTTTAATGAAAACTCAAGATCTTCACAATTTAACATCTCTAAGGCCTCAAGATCAGACTGACAAAATATAATGTTGATTTAATTAAATGCAATCAATGCAAGGACTTCAGATAGATGCCAACTGTGAACCAGTATGCTACAAATTCCCTATTTTCTGATGATGATAAGAACATGTAATTCATGATGATAGCAAAATGTTATTATTGCTTCCTTTACATCCACCACTTCTGCTTAAATGTCATTGTTACCTATCTGAACAATTTTTATATAATATATTTTTGTATAAAATCAATTTTTGTCATAACTAAGAATCAATAAGGAAGACGGTGCCCAGTTGACACATGCATTCACAGTAACCATCTGCTAGTTTGGATTTTAAGTTTACAGAATTGAAAGGGTTACACTTTAAAATCAACACACAGACACATACACACAAAATATAAAATGTTGCCATCCAGTTTCATTTGTTAAAATTAACTATATCAGTTAACATGACCAATAAATAAATAGCATTTATTAATGTTAATTAATATTAAGCTAAAAAAAAGTATTCATATAAAGTTTATGTACTGTGAATTAACATGAACATGAACACAGTTCATGTGGGTGTACAGCAATACACAATAAAGTGCTCTATAAACGCTTTCTTTCAAAATATCTTTAAAAATCAAGTTGAGTATTTTAACGGGGTGATATATATATATATATAAAAGATCTTAAAATGATGGTTTTCAGATGTTTTGAAGAGATAACAGTAACGTTTGTTTTGTTGTCAAAGTTTGTATTAATTTTTTATTATTATTATTTTATATTCAATAAATAACACTATGTAAATATTGTCTATCAATGAAGATAAATTGATCATGCTAAAAAGTTGTATTTTTTAAAATCTTTTGCTATGTGACTGAATAGGACAAGTTCATGGTACAGTTAAGTAAAAAATAAATAAAAAACAACAACTGCAAAATACGAACAATGAAAGACTTAGTGACCCTTTATATTTTCTCAAAATATCAGACTCTCAAAGATCAGACATATTTATGTAATTACACTACATATGTGCATTTTTTGTTCAAAGATGGTCTGTAGGATGGCTCTCTACTCTGTCACCCTCTCTGCCTCTCACCCCTCCCCCCTGCAATAATGAGCTTCTCTGTGCCTGACTGAACGCACACACATACTGTAGAGACATTCACCAGAGTGACAGCAGGTTTCTGAGTTATTTTTTTAATTTTCTTTAATTCATTGAAGCTTGTATAAAATTAATATTTCCAGCACTTGCTCAGAATGATTAGATGTCTGTGTGAAAAAAGTTTTAAAGAGTTTGGATGCTGCACTTTAAAGATATAAAAAATTAGGGTTATGTTTTTTACTACATCTTTAAAAAATCACCACGTCAACACCGTTCAAGATATCCAAAATCCGCTCGCAATTTAACATCTTCAGAATCTTCTCTTCATGTTAAAAAAGTTTGGTGTGAACAGCTGGTTGTTCTTAGGAGTAGTGTGAATTTGTTTACTACCTGATTTTTCAAAAAATCCACCTTCAAATCAAAATAGCCGGCTTTCTGTTGGTCTTAGCTAATGAGTTTGATTTAGAAAGTTGTCCAGATTGATGAGAACAATATATGTACAGAGTTTGGTGACTGTAGGAAAAACTAACCCCCCAACTTTTGTCAAAAGATGGCGCTATAGAGTGCCTGCTCCACGCCCATTTATGACCTTTTGCCAGTGTCTAACTATCATTAATATTGATGTGTGTGTTGAGTTTCATGAAATTCTAAGCATGTTATCTGCCTCGAAAAGACAGGAATGTAATTTTAAAGTTTGACACGTTGCCATGGCAACAGCATTCGATTTATCATCGACCCCTTTACATATTCTTATCGGCCGTGTTTTGACATGATTTTGATGAAGTTTAAAGAAAATCGAGTAAAATTAAGAGGCTGATTTCAAAGCATTTTGAAAATGACACGTTTCCTGCTGCCAGTTGGTGGCGCTATAACTTTGACTCATAATAGTCACATTTATGGAATCGGCATCATACAAGGAACAAACTGGTGAAGTTTCATCAGAATCAGGCAATGTGTGCAACAGTTATTAGACACTTCCTGTTTCTCATTTCTCGCCATAACTTTGTCGCCTTGCCACGGCCAAACCGTTCGAGATATCAAAAATCTCCTCGCAATTTAGCGTCCCCAATGTCTTGAGATCATGCTGACCGAGTTTGGTGACAATCCCATGGAATTCCTGGGAGGAGTACGTTAAATTCCAGAGCATGCGCTTTTTAAACAGCCCTAAATATCTCACTTCCTGTTGCGTGGAGCCCATGACATAGAGTACAAAAGTTGTTCAGCTCGATGAGTTCTATATGTGTACCGAGTTTCATATGAGTACGTGCAAGTATGTGTGCGCAGTACATCAAGTTTTCAAACTGTGTTCCAGGGGGCGCTGTAGAGGCCCTGAACCACGCCCGGGTCCCAGCCTCTGTGGCGTCCGGACGACGGCAGATTCCGACGTGTGTGCAAATTTTCAAGAGTTTTTGAGTATGTTAAGGCCCCCAAAAGTGCCCCAACGGTTGAAAAAAAATAAAAATAAAAAAAACAAAAAAAACAAATAAGAATCCTTAGAAGAACAATAGGGCCTTCGCCCTTTTGGGCTCGGGCCCTAATTAAAGCTGCGAGCAGCGATGAACGGGCCCTCGCACCTGGGCTCACCGCCGACCGGTGGCTTCAGGAAATCAGCAAACGGTGGGCAGTATGCTTTTAATACAGTAAATATAGAAAAAAGTCATTAGTCATTTAAATGTGCCAAACTTGCCGCTGCCAGATGGTGGCGCTATGCTTGTAACTAATTATTGGCATGTAGATGTGTTCAGGCCAGCACTATTATCAAACATATGAAGTTTGGTGCAGATTGACCTTGGTATGTTTGAGTTAGTGAAAGATATGATATATCCTGCTGCTAACAAGTAAGAACAAGATTCATGATAACAAAATGTTATTATTGCTTGCTTTACGTCCACCACTTCTGCTGAAATGTCATCGTTACCTATCTGTACAATTTTTGTGTGGATATTGCTTTGCTGGTGACTCCTGTTATAAGACATCACTCTTAAGCGCTACATTACTAAGAATCAATAATGAAGACGGTGCCCACTTGGCACATGCATTCAAAGTAACCCTCTGCTAGTTTGGATTTAAAGTTTACAGAATTGAAAGGGTTAGACTTTAAAATCAACACACAGACACATACACACAAAATATAAAATGTTGCCATTCAGTTTTATTTGTTAGCATTAACTATATTAGTTAACATGACCAATAAATAAATAGCATTTATTAATGTTAATTAATATTAAGCTAAAAAAAAGTATTCATATATAGTTTATGTACTGTGAATTAGCATGAACATGAACACAGTTCATGTGGGTGTACAGCAATACACAATAAAGTGCTCTATAAACTCTTCATTCTTTCAAAATATCTTTAAAAATCAAGTTGAGTATTTTAACGGGGTGATATATATATTTATAACTGATCTTAAAATTATGGTTTTCAGATGTTTTGAAGAGATAACAGTAAAGTTTGTTTTGTTGTCAAAGTTTGTCTTAATTTTTTATTATTATGATTTTATATTCAATAAATAACACTATGTAAATATTGTCTATCAATGAAGATAAATTGATCATGCTAAAAAGTTGTATTTTTTAAAATCTTTTGCTATGTGACTGAATAGGACAAGTTCATGGTACAGTTAAGTAAAAAATAAATAAAAAACAACAACTGCAAAAAATGAACAATGAAAGACTTAGTGACCCTTTATATTTTCTCAAAATATCAGACTCTCAAAGATCAGACATATTTATGTAATTACACTACATACAGTATGTGCATTTTGTTCAAAGATGGTCTGTAGGATGGCTCTCTACTCTGTCACCCTCTCTGCCTCTCACCCCTCCCCCCTGCAATAATGAGCTTCTCTGTGCCTGACTGAACGCACACACATACTGTAGAGACATTCACCAGAGTGACAGCAGGTTTCTGAGTTCTTTTTTAAATTTTCTTTAATTCATAGAAGCTTGTATACATTTTTTATTTCCAGCACTTGCTCAGAATGATTAGATCTCTGTGTGAAAAAAGTTTTAAAGAGTTTGGATGCTGCACTTTAAAGATATAAAAATATTTTTTACTATATCTTTAAAAAATCACCACGTCCACACCGTTCAAGATATCCAAAATCCGGTCGCAATTTAACATCTTCAGAATATTCTCTTCATGTTAAAAAAGTTTGGTGTGAACAGCTGGTTGTTCTTAGAAGTAGTGTGCATTTGTTTACAGCCTGATTTTTCCAAAAATCCACATTCAAATCAAAATAGCCGGCTTCCTGTTGGTCTCAGCTAATGAGTTTGATTTAGAAAGTTGTCCAAATTGATGAGATTAATATATGTACAGAGTTTAGTGACTGTAGGAAAAACTAACCCCCCAACTTTTGTCAAAAGATGGCGCTATAGAGTGCCTGCTCCACGCCCATTTATGACCTTTTGCCAGTGTCTAACTATCATAAATATTGATGTGTGTGTTGAGTTTCATGAAATTCTAAGCATGTTATCTGCCTCGAAAAGACAGGAATCTAATTTTAAAGTTTGACATGTTGCCATGGCAACAGCATTCGATTTATCATCGACCCCTTTACATATTCTTATCGGCCGTGTTTTGACATGATTTTGATGAAGTTTAAAGAAAATCGAGTAAAATTAAGAGGCTGATATCAAAGCATTTTGAAAATGACACACTTCCTGCTGCCAGTTGGTGGCGCTATAACTTTGACTCATAATAGTCACATTTATGGAATCGGCATCATACAACGAACAATCTGGTGAAGTTTCATCAGAATCAGGCAATGTGGTCAACAGTTATTAGACACTTCCTGTTTCTCATTTCTCGCCATAACTTTGTCGCCTTGCCACGGCCAAACCGTTCGAGATATCAAAAATCTCCTCGCAATTTAGCGTCCCCAATGTCTTGAGATCATGCTGACCGAGTTTGGTGACAATCCCATGGAATTCCTGGGAGGAGTACGTTAAATTCCAGAGCATGCGCTTTTTAAACAGCCCTAAATATCTCACTTCCTGTCAGGTGGAGCCTATGACATAGAGTACAAAAGTTGTTTGGCTCAGTGAGATCTATATGTGTACCGAGTTTCATATCAATACATGCAAGTATGTGTGCGCAGTACATCAAGTTTTCAAACTGTGTTCCAGGGGGCGCTGTAGAGGCCCTGAACCACGCCCGGGTCCCAGCCTCTGTGGCGTCCTGATGGCCGCAGATTCCGACGTATGTGCAAATTTTCAAGAGTTTTTGAGTATGTTAAGGCCCCCAAAAGTGCCCGGAAGGTTGAAAAAAAGAAAAAAAAAAAAAAAAAAATAATAACCCTTAGAAGAACAATAGGGCCTTCGCCCTTTTGGGCTCGGGCCCTAATAATAATAAACGAAGCAGATCCAATAGGGTCCTCACACCATCGGTGCTCGGGCCCTAATTAAAGCTGCGAGCAGCGATGAACGGGCCCTCGCACCCGGGCTCACCGCCGACCGGTGGCTTCAGGAAAACAGCAAACGGTGGGCAGTATGCTTTTAATACAGTAAATGTAGGAGAAATATGTCAAAGTCACTTAAATGTGCCAAACTTGCCGCTGCCAGCTGGTGGCGCTATGCCTATAACTGATTATTGGCATGTAGATGTGTTCAGGCCAGCACTATTATCAAACATATGAAGTTTGGTGCAGATTGACCTTGGTATGTTTGAGTTAGTGAAATATATGAGATATCCTGCTGCCAACAGGTGGCGCTATGATAATATCTGAATATTGGTCTTTAGGTGTCTTCAGGCCAGGACTCTTACCAAACCTGTGAATTTTGTGGCAGATCAGACATTTTCAGGCTAAGTTATAACCACTTCTATGTCTATGCAGAAACATCAAACTTTGTCAGGCCACCACGGACATGCCCTTTAATGAAAACTCAAGATCTTCACAATTTAACATCTCTAAGGCCTCAAGATCAGAATGACCAAATATAATGTTGATTTAATTAAATGCAATCAATGCAAGGACTTCAGATAGATGCCAACTGTGAACCAGTATGCTACAAATGATGATAAGAACATGATTCATGATGATAGCAAAATGTTATTATTGCTTCCTTTACATCCACCACTTCTGCTTAAATGTCATTGTTACCTATCTGTACAATTTTTGTGTGGATATTGCTTTGCTGGTGACTCCTGTTATAAGACATCACTCTTAAGTGCTACATAACTAAGAATCAATAAGGAAGACGGTGCCCAGTTGGCACATGCATTCACAGTAACCCTCTGCTAGTTTGGATTTAAAGTTTACAGAATTGAAAGGGTTACACTTTAAAATCAACACACAGACACATACACACAAAATATAAAATGTTGCCATCCAGTTTCATTTGTTAAAATTAACTATATTAGTTAACATGACCAATAAATAAATAGCATTTATTAATGTTAATTAATATTAAGCTAAAAAAAGTATTCATATAAAGTTTATGTACTGTAAATTAACATGAACATGAACACAGTTCATGGGGGTGTACAGCAATACACAATAAAGTGCTCTATAAACTCTTCATTCTTTCAAAATATCTTTAAAAATCAAGTTGAGTATTTTAACGGGGTGATATATATATATATTTATAACTGATCTTGAAATTATGGTTTTCAGATGTTTTGAAGAAATTAACAGTAACGTTTGTTTTGTTGTCAAAGTTTGTCATAATTTTTTATTATTATTATTTTATATTCAATAAATAACACTATGTAAATATTGTCTATCAATGAAGATAAATTGATCATGCTAAAAAGTTGTATTTTTTAAATCTTTTGCTATGTGACTGAATAGGACAAGTTCATGGTACAGTTAAGTAAAAAATAAATAAAAAACAACAACTGCAAAATACGAACAATGAAAGACTAAGTGACCCTTTATATTTTCTCAAAATATCAGACTCTCAAAGATCAGACATATTTATGTAATTAAAATACATATGTGCATTTTTTGTTCAAAGATGGTCTGTAGGATGGCTCTCTACTCTGTCACCCTCTCTGCCTCTCACCCCTCCCCCCTGCAATAATGAGCTTCTCTGTGCCTGACTGAACGCACACACATACTGTAGAGACATTCACCAGAGTGACAGCAGGTTTCTGAGTTATTTTTTAAATTTTCTTTAATTCATTGAAGCTTGTATAAAATTAATATTTCCAGCACTTGCTCAGAATGATTAGATCTCTGTGTGAAAAAAGTTTTAAAGAGTTTGGATGCTGCACTTTAAAGATATAAAAAATTAGGGTTATGTTTTTTACTATATCTTTAAAAAATCACCACGTCAACACCGTTCGAGATATCCAAAATCCGCTCGCAATTTAACATCTTCAGAATCTTCTCTTCATGTTAAAAAAGTTTGGTGTGAACAGCTGGTTGTTCTTAGGAGTAGTGTGAATTTGTTTACTACCTGATTTTTCAAAAAATCCACCTTCAAATCAAAATAGCCGGCTTTTTGTTGGTCTTAGCTAATGAGTTTGATTTAGAAAGTTGTCCAGATTGATGAGAACAATATATGTACAGAGTTTGGTGACTGTAGGAAAAACTAACCCCCCAACTTTTGTCAAAAGATGGCGCTATAGAGTGCCTGCTCCACGCCCATTTATGACCTTTTGCCAGTGTCTAACTATCATTAATATTGATGTGTGTGTTGAGTTTCATGAAATTCTAAGCATGTTATCTGCCTCGAAAAGACAGGAATGTAATTTTAAAGTTTGACACGTTGCCATGGCAACAGCATTTGATTTATCATCGACCCCTTTACATATTCTTATTGGCCGTGTTTTGACATGATTTTGATGAAGTTTAAAGAAAATCGAGTAAAATTAAGAGGCTGATTTCAAAGCATTTTGAAAATGACACGTTTCCTGCTGCCAGTTGGTGGCGCTATAACTTTGACTCATAATAGTCACATTTATGGAATCGGCATCATACAACGAACAAACTGGTGAAGTTTCATCAGAATCAGGCAATGTGTGCAACAGTTATTAGACACTTCCTGTTTCTCATTTCTCGCCATAACTTTGTCGCCTTGCCACGGCCAAACCGTTCGAGATATCAAAAATCTCCTCGCAATTTAGCGTCCCCAATGTCTTGAGATCATGCTGACCGAGTTTGGTGACAATCCCATGGAATTCCTGGGAGGAGTACGTTAAATTCCAGAGCATGCGCTTTTTAAACAGCCCTAAATATCTCACTTCCTGTTGCGTGGAGCCCATGACATAGAGTACAAAAGTTGTTCAGCTCGATGAGTTCTATATGTGTACCGAGTTTCATATGAGTACGTGCAAGTATGTGTGCGCAGTACATCAAGTTTTCAAACTGTGTTCCAGGGGGCGCTGTAAATGCCCTGAACCACGCCCGGGTCCCAGCCTCTGTGGCGTCCGGACGACGGCAGATTCCAACGTGTGTGCAAATTTTCAAGAGTTTTTGAGTATGTTAAGGCCCCCAAAAGTGCCCCAACGGTTGAAAAAAAAAAAAAAAAAACAAATAAGAATCCTTAGAAGAACAATAGGGCCTTCGCCCTTTTGGGCTCGGGCCCTAATTAAAGCTGCGAGCAGCGATGAACGGGCCCTCGCACCCGGGCTCACCGCCGACCGGTGGCTTCAGGAAAACAGCAAACGGTGGGCAGTATGCTTTTAATACAGTAAATATAGAAAAAATATGTCATAAGTCATTTAAATGTGCCAAACTTGCCGCTGCCAGCTGGTGGCGCTATGCCTATAACTGATTATTGGCATGTAGATGTGTTCAGGCCAGCACTATTATCAAACATATGAAGTTTGGTGCAGATTGACCTTGGTATGTTTGAGTTAGTGAAATATATGAGATATCCTGCTGCCAACAGGTGGGGCTATGATAATAGTGTGTCACAGTGTTAAATATTGGTATATATTGGTATATAAATATTGAATATTGGTCTTTAGGTGTCTTCAGGCCAGGACTCTTACCAAACCTGTGAATTTTGTGGCAGATCAGACAGTTTCAGGCTAAGTTATAACCACTTCTATGTCTATGCAGAAACATCAAACTTTGTCAGGCCACCACGGACATGCCCTTTAATGAAAACTCAAGATCTTCACAATTTAACATCTCTAAGGCCTCAAGATCAGACTGACCAAATATAATGTTGATTTAATTAAATGCAATCAATGCAAGGACTTCAGATAGATGCCAACTGTGAACCAGTATGCTACAAATTCCCTATTTTCTGATGATGATAAGAACATGTAATTCATGATGATAGCAAAATGTTATTATTGCTTCCTTTACATCCACCACTTCTGCTTAAATGTCATTGTTACCTATCTGAACAATTTTTGTATAATATATTTTTGTATAAAATCAATTTTTGTCATAACTAAGAATCAATAAGGAAGACGGTGCCCAGTTGGCACATGCATTCACAGTAACCATCTGCTAGTTTGGATTTTAAGTTTACAGAATTGAAAGGGTTACACTTTAAAATCAACACACAGACACATACACACAAAATATAAAATGTTGCCATCCAGTTTCATTTGTTAAAATTAACTATATCAGTTAACATGACCAATAAATAAATAGCATTTATTAATGTTAATCAATATTAAGCTAAAAAAAAGTATTCATATAAAGTTTATGTACTGTGAATTAACATGAACATGAACACAGTTCATGTGGGTGTACAGCAATACACAATAAAGTGCTCTATAAACGCTTTCTTTCAAAATATCTTTAAAAATCAAGTTGAGTATTTTAACGGGGTGATATATATATATATATATAACTGATCTTAAAATGATGGTTTTCAGATGTTTTGAAGAGATAACAGTAACGTTTGTTTTGTTGTCAAAGTTTGTCTTAATGTTTTATTATTATTATTTTATATTCAATAAATAACACTATGTAAATATTGTCTATCAATGAAGATAAATTGATCATGCTAAAAAGTTGTATTTTTTAAAATCTTTTGCTATGTGACTGAATAGGACAAGTTCATGGTACAGTTAAGTAAAAAATAAATAAAAAACAACAACTGCAAAATACGAACAATGAAAGACTTAGTGACCCTTTATATTTTCTCAAAATATCAGACTCTCAAAGATCAGACATATTTATGTAATTATACTACATACAGTTGTAGCGGTGGCGGTCGCTAAGAAAATTTTAATCTGTAGTTTACTGAAAATATCAACTATAGAGAAACAAATTTTCCTATTTGTTTTAATGGTTCGGGCGCCAGACAAGCGTAGTCTTGTCAAAATATAATTTATCTACCCAGAATAGCTCTTTAAGCCACCGGTTACATAAACATACAAACAAAAGAAATCATATTACTTTCAATGAAATTCCCACACAAAGTAAGTTCAAGTGCAGAGTTAAGCTTGTATTTGAAAATAAAAGAAAAAGAAGAAAAAAAATCAGTAACAGAAGAAAACTGTTGTTCACATACAACTTTCAATTCACAATGATATTTTCAACACACACAATAATTTTGAACAGAAAAAATTAGTCTAGAGGCCAAGTTCCAAAATAGTCTTTTGCGGATTTTTGTAAAAAAAAACTTGGAAGAGAACTATAGAAGGTGCCTCTGAGGTAGTAGAATCGGGGGGGGGGGGGGGGGGCAACGAAAACCTCAGCATTCAACCCTCCTTGAAAACAATAGAGATAGAAAATAGTAACAAGAGAAACACGAAAACATCGAATAGAGTATTCATAAATCACATTTCTTTACATAACTTTACCTATGATTATTTTTAGGAAATACAAATAAATAAAAAAAATAAAAAATATGTGCGTGGTGAAAGTGCGTGTGTTAATGTTCGTGTGTGTTTGCGATGTTTGTGTGTGTGGAGAGAGTGTGCGTGTGGGTTTGCAGTACGTGTGGATTACTGGTCGCTAATGGCAGGGAGGAATCATTTTAACGACATAATATTCAAGAGATGTACAACAGGTATTCACCTTGTGATCCCGCTCGCACTTTTCGGCATAAGAGACTCCTTTCACTCTGCAGCTGGTGTCCAGAGGTGCAGCACGCACACACAAACGATCGCTTGTCAACTGAGGCTCGTAGCGATCCACCATACCCAAACACAGCGAGGAGATCTCCGCAATGCAGCCAATGCGTCTAACAGAATTCAGGTGACCTGCATCTCTCAATACGGTCGCTCTCTCTTGCAGCTCCACCTTAAATACGTATCCTCACTTCCTGTAATTAACTTCCGCTCGGCCATAATAAAAAAAAAACTTATTTTATTTTCCACATGTTTTGTGCTATCGCCACACTCTCCCCCCCTTGAGAAAACAACCCAAAGTTGTAGAAGTATGGGCTATGTGTTTAAAATCCTAAGAATTCTTCTTCTTCGTCTGGGGAATCTTGGAATATTTCCAGGAGCTGTTTCTTCTCCTGGACCTCCACCTCATCTGCAGTGGGAAAGCAGGGTTTTAAATTAGTGACATGTACAGTTCGGACATCTTCCCCAGAGGACTCCAACGCCACCTGATAATTCAGGGGCCCCAACTGCCTTATCACACGGTAAGGACCCTTCCATCTTTGTGCAAGTTTTGCACTGAAGTGGTGTTGTGCACTGGACTGGGGGAAATTCTTTAGCCAAACTCTGTCTTTTTCATTAAAATAAACGTCACGTCGGTTTTTATTGTAGCTCCGCAGTTGTCTTTTCTGAGCTTTTTTACAACACTCCTTAGCTATTGACTGAAGTTGAGCTAGATGGTTGACAACATCATAGGAGGGTAAATCAGGAGTGATATTCTTGCCTCTCAACAGTTTGTCCACTGGACCTTGCAATTTCCTTCCTAGGTGTAGTTCTGCTGGTGTCATTCCAATGGATTCCTGGACGGCTGAATTGACTGCAAAACGTAGTTCAGGTAAGTAGTGATCCCATTTCTTATGGTTGTCTTCTACGTAAGCAGCAATCATGTATTTCAATGTACGATTCACTCGTTCCGTCATATTTGTTTGCGGATGGTAGGCAGTCGTGAGTTTTTGTGTAACACCCCATTTCCCACATACCTCCTTAAACATGGCAGACAGGAACTGGGTGCCTCTGTCAGACAGGATGAAGTCGGGAACACCCCATCGTGTTAGAACCTCTCGCCGAAAAATCCCTGCTATGGTTTGTGCACTGGCATTTCTCATGGGAAATAGCTCCACCCAGCGAGAAAAATAGTCAACGAAGACAAGCAGGTACTCATTTTGGTGGGTACTTCTGGGCATTGGGCCCATGATATCAACGCCTAGCATTTCGTTGGGACGTGATGTACTAACTTGTTGTATTTTTCCTGCCGGTTTACGATTTTCTCCTTTGAGGGTTTGACATTTGATGCATCTTTTGACGTGCTTCTTTACATCTGCCCACATCCCAGGCCAAAAAGCAACATCATGCAGCCTCTGGTAAGTCTTGTAAATACCCATGTGTCCACTCAAAGGATTTGAATGGTAATGTTGGAGGAGGGGCAGAACCAGAGGGCTAGGAACATACACCCGATAATGGCGTTGACCAGACTTCAGCTGTGTCATGTGGTACAATTTATCTTCAACTACCTCATACTGATTCTTTAGTTGATCATCATTTTCCGCCAATGTTTGGAATATCTTTATGATTGCAGGATCCTTGTGTTGTTCCTCCCATATAGCAGCAGCAGTAATTGGAAGATCTGGGTCCTCTGTGCGACTGGTATAGACACTGCAACTGGGCTGGGCATGGATCCGTGAGAGAGCATCAGGTGCTACATTGAGTCTTCCTTTACGATATTCAATTATGAAATCAAATTTTTGCAATCGAAGAACCCATCTAATTAGACGGCTGGTGGTTTTTGTAGAGCTCATCACCCACTGCAGAGCTGAGTGATCTGTCACAACAGTGAACAACTTGGGTTCTAGGTAATGCTGCCACCTTTCTAAAGCCCATACGACAGCAAGGCATTCCTTCTCCGTTGCGGAGTAATTTGACTCGGCTTTGTTCAAGGTTCGGCTCGCATAGGCAATCACCTGCTCTGAGCCCTGGTTCCTCCGCTGCGTCAATACAGCACCTAGTCCAGTGTTGCTCGCATCTGTATATACAATAAATGGGAGGTCAAGGTTGGGATGTCCAAGGATGGGAGGTGAGGTGAGGCACGCTTTTAGGTGTTCAAAAGCTTGTTGGCATTGAGAAGACCAGTGAAATGCATGACCCTTTTTCTTTAAGGCATTAAGGGGCTCCGCGATCTGTGAGAAGTTTGGTACAAACCGGTGGTACCACCCGGCGAGTCCAAGGAAGCGCTGAACCTCTTTGAGGTTACAAGGTACAGGATATGCACGTACAGCTTCCACCTTACTCGGGTCTGCGGAGATACCATGAATGTTTACTACGTGTCCAAGAAATGTCAACTCTTGAAGACAAAACTTGCTCTTTTTTAGGTTGATAGTCAAGCCTGCCATCTGCAATCGATGGAAAATGGTTTGGAGATCAAGGAAGTGCTGGTCAATGGTTGGTGAATAAACTATAATATCGTCAATGTAGACAAAGCATATATTACCTCGTAATTCTCCTAAGACTGTCTCCATCAATCGTTGAAATGTCGCTGGGGCATTTTTTAACCCAAAAGGCATGACTTTGAACTGATATAACCCACCTGACGGAGTGATGAAAGCAGTCATAGGTTTGCTAGCTGGATCCATTGTCACCTGCCAGTAGCCACTGTTAAGGTCAATGGTGGAAAAGATTGCTGCGTCAGCGAGGGATTCAAGAATTTCAGTGATGTTAGGGATAGGGTATGCGTCACTCTCTGTTATGGCATTAACTTTTCGATAGTCAACACAGAATCTCATTTTACCGTCTTTTTTTGGTACTAAGACGACAGGAGATGCCCAGGCCGAGTGAGATGGTTCCACGATACCTGCCTTTAACATCTCTTCCAGCTGTTCTCTCACAACAGTCTGTTTAGAGGGACTAATGCGATATGGTCGCTGTTTGATGGGCACTGGATGTGTGACATAGAGGTGATGCTGAAGAACATCTGTCCGCCCAGGATTGAGGGTACACACCTGACAGTTGGTCTCTAAGATCTGCCTTAGTTGCCGTTTTCCATCAGGCGGTAAATGAGCACCATCCACGGCAAGATCAATTAATACTGGATCCTCAAGAATGTCAAAAGAGGGCACTAGCATGGGGAGTTGTTGTGGAGGAATGGAACTGAGTAGAGAGAGGCTCTGATTAGCATTCTTCGGATGTTGTCTCTTTCTCAGGTGTGGTGATTTCATCACAGGTACACTTGCCTGGCCTGGTTGGAAAGGGTAGTCTTCATTAGGAGCAGCCTTGAAGGAATACTTCCTGTCCATCACATTAATTTGCAGTCCACTGAAGAAGATGAAGTCTAAACCCAGAATCACTGCATAGGCGAGGGCTTTGGAGGTAAGTACAGCAACCGGTACTGTGAAAGTCTTATCATGTAAAACAATTGGGAGATTTAACCATCCTAATGGAACTTCCGCTTCACCATTAGCTAAGTAAAGAGGTCCAAGAGTCCAAGGTTGAATTTTATCTTGTGGTGTGAGTTCAGTCCATAGGCTCTCATGGATGAGGGTGTAACTTGCGCCTGTGTCAATAATGGCTTTTCCTCTCCAGGTGCCTATAATAATGGGGACTACCAATTGTTGTGGTACAGCAGTTAGCCGCTTTGAGGCATTAGAATCAGTAAGGGTGCTCTCTTTAAAATTCGAAGGTGACCCTGTGGCAGACACAGTGTTGCTGGAAGGGGTACTTGGCTGGTGATTCGGACCTCCAGACTTTGAAGATTGGAACGGACGCTTGTTATTAGCATGTCGATGCTGTTCAGAAGGCTGGTTGGAAGGAGCAGGAATAAAGTGAGGACAATTCCCTGGTGAGTGATGACCTTTGCATCTCCAACATTGTACTTGAGGTTTTTCTACAGGTTGACCAGAATTATGTCTTGGTGGCATTACATGTGGTTTAATAACTTTACGTCCTTCATATTGTAGTTGTTGGGCGTAGTCTTTCTCCAGCTGATGACCGAGCTTCACTAACTCCTCAACAGTACTGACTCGACCACGTAGCTGACTGGCAAGGTAGGGCTGAATGTTTTTAAGAATCATTTTTATCATGTCACTTTCTGTTAGAGTAGGTTTCCACCTCTTGCAGAGTGCTCGATACGAGAATGCAAAATCCCTAATGGATTCCTTCTCGCCCTGACTTCTAGTTCTGACTCGATCAGCCAGTTCGTCCTCATAGTCTTCAGAGAGGAAGGCGGAGAGGAAAGCTGATTCAAACTCATCCCATGTGGTGATTGAAGATCTGGCAACCTCCCACCAGTCACGAGCGGTTCCATACAGTACAGTTCGGAAGGTGGCCAACAGGTCAGTATCAACCAAGGGATGTAATGCTAAAAAATCTTGACAGCGGGTCAAATAGAGCAAAGGATCAGGGTCGTCTGATGGACGTCCAAAAGTGGGGAATGTTAACTTAAGATGGTCACTTCTTACTACTGTCGTAGCGGGAAGAGGGGTAAGTGCTGTTGCTGAGGTAGGGGGAGGTAATGGAGAGAGAGAAGTAGTGTCAGGTGACAATGGCACATTTTTCTTAAACAGATCCACTAATTTAATTTCTTGCATTTTACATTGGTCTAATATTTCGGTCTGGAACTTTCCAAAGTCTGTGCAGAGACTAGCAGTTTGGGCGTTACATTGCTGGAGTTCTTGTGTTAACTGATCGTGAGTTTTTTGAAAATTCTGTTGTATGGTTTTAAGGTCCTGTTGCACTTCCAGCTGCAGCTGATCAACCATGAAGCGCACTTCAGAGACAAAGGTAGATTCCGCTCTTTGAAGTTCACTTGAAATCATGAGTTTGATGGCTTTAGTTAGTTGATCTGTTTCAGCCTCATCCTGTTTTTTGTTGGTAGACAAAAGTGTGAGAACTTGCTGCTGGTTGTCCTTCATTTTGGTAGCAAGGTGGGTAACTTGGTCATGGTGCTGAGAAGAAGTTGCTTTCACTTCCTGGGTAAGTTCACAAACTGCTTTCTCTTGTTTTTGAATAAAATCCATCAGTGTTTCCCAGTTACCTTGAACTTGTGAAGTAAGGTGATGTATCTCTCTCCCAGGAGTTGGAAGCACACAGGGCAAATCCTGCTGTACCGAAGAAAGGGAGGAGATTTCAGGTGATGTGCATAGTTGCATGGGGCCTGGTCCCTGTTCCCAGGTAAGGGTTTGCACTGGAGTGCTACCAGCAAGGCCTGAAGCAAACTGCACATGGGCTTCTGGATAGATGGTGCTGGATGGCGTGTAAGCGTATGGGACATGGGAAACATGAGATGAAGAAGGTCCACGGGTAAACTGGGGATGTGATGCAACTGGCCAGGTTGGAGTTGCCACATCTGGAACTTCAATATTCACACAGGTGGAGGCAGGGGATGGTGATGGTGTGGTGGACATGCTTGTCTATAGTGTCTGTGTAAGATGTGTAAATGTAGTGGATGTCAGTAGCTTGGGAAAATAATCAGAAATAAATTTAACTGAACACAGCAAAATACAAATGTTGTACTAATGTTCAATTTCTCCCACAAACACTAATTCACAATTTCTATTCCGACAAGTATTTGAAAACCAAGTCACACTTCAATTTTGTAATTGTTACCTTGCAGTACAAATGACAGGTTACTTTATATACTCCAACACTTTTCCACAAAAAAAAACAACAACTGACATATCACAATATCACAGTTTGATCACAATTCTTTGTTTTGTTTTCTCAAAACTTCAAAAGTTTCCCAGTTAACAATTACAGCCACATAAAAAGTCTCAAATTAAACCAATGGGAAGGAAATAACTTTTGCTTTTTGTTTTATATAGGTTCAAGTCCCTGTTCGGGCGCCACTTATGTAGCGGTGGCGGTCGCTAAGAAAATTTTAATCTGTAGTTTACTGAAAATATCAACTATAGAGAAACAAATTTTCCTATTTGTTTTAATGGTTCGGGCGCCAGACAAGCGTAGTCTTGTCAAAATATAATTTATCTACCCAGAATAGCTCTTTAAGCCACCGGTTACATAAACATACAAACAAAAGAAATCATATTACTTTCAATGAAATTCCCACACAAAGTAAGTTCAAGTGCAGAGTTAAGCTTGTATTTGAAAATAAAAGAAAAAGAAGAAAAAAAATCAGTAACAGAAGAAAACTGTTGTTCACATACAACTTTCAATTCACAATGATATTTTCAACACACACAATAATTTTGAACAGAAAAAATTAGTCTAGAGGCCAAGTTCCAAAATAGTCTTTTGCGGATTTTTGTAAAAAAAAACTTGGAAGAGAACTATAGAAGGTGCCTCTGAGGTAGTAGAATCGGGGGGGGGGGGGGGGGGGGCAACGAAAACCTCAGCATTCAACCCTCCTTGAAAACAATAGAGATAGAAAATAGTAACAAGAGAAACACGAAAACATCGAATAGAGTATTCATAAATCACATTTCTTTACATAACTTTACCTATGATTATTTTTAGGAAATACAAATAAATAAAAAAAATAAAAAATATGTGCGTGGTGAAAGTGCGTGTGTTAATGTTCGTGTGTGTTTGCGATGTTTGTGTGTGTGGAGAGAGTGTGCGTGTGGGTTTGCAGTACGTGTGGATTACTGGTCGCTAATGGCAGGGAGGAATCATTTTAACGACATAATATTCAAGAGATGTACAACAGGTATTCACCTTGTGATCCCGCTCGCACTTTTCGGCATAAGAGACTCCTTTCACTCTGCAGCTGGTGTCCAGAGGTGCAGCACGCACACACAAACGATCGCTTGTCAACTGAGGCTCGTAGCGATCCACCATACCCAAACACAGCGAGGAGATCTCCGCAATGCAGCCAATGCGTCTAACAGAATTCAGGTGACCTGCATCTCTCAATACGGTCGCTCTCTCTTGCAGCTCCACCTTAAATACGTATCCTCACTTCCTGTAATTAACTTCCGCTCGGCCATAATAAAAAAAAAACTTATTTTATTTTCCACATGTTTTGTGCTATCGCCACACAGTATGTGCATTTTGTTCAAAGATGGTCTGTAGAATG
Source organism: Garra rufa (assembly GCF_049309525.1). NCBI lineage: Eukaryota > Metazoa > Chordata > Actinopteri > Cypriniformes > Cyprinidae > Garra > Garra rufa. The sequence continues at coordinate 1,025,929 of NW_027394276.1, read as the reverse complement.
GCTCTCTACTCTGTAACCCTCTCTGCCTCTCACCCCTCCCCCCTGCAATAATGAGCTTCTCTGTGCCTGACTGAACGCACACACATACTGTAGAGACATTCACCAGAGTGACAGCAGGTTTCTGAGTTATCTTTTTAATTTTCTTTAATTCATTGAAGCTTGTATAAAATTTATATTTCCAGCACTTGCTCAGAATGATTAGATCTCTGTGTGAAAAAAGTTTTAAAGAGTTTGGATGCTGCACTTTAAAGATATAAAAAATTAGGGTTATGTTTTTTACTACATCTTTAAAAAATCACCACGTCAACACCGTTCGAGATATCCAAAATCCGCTCGCAATTTAACATCTTCAGAATCTTCTCTTCATGTTAAAAAAGTTTGGTGTGAACAGCTGGTTGTTCTTAGGAGTAGTGTGAATTTGTTTACTACCTGATTTTTCAAAAAAATCCACATTCAAATCAAAATAGCCGGCTTTCTGTTGGTCTTAGCTAATGAGTTTGATATAGAAAGTTGTCAAGATTGATGAGAACAATACAAGTACAGAGTTTGGTGACTGTAGGAAAAACTAACCCCCCAACTTTTGTTAAAAGATGGCGCTATAGAGTGCCTGCTCCACGCCCATTTATGACCTTTTGCCAGTGTCTAACTATCATTAATATTGATGTGTGTGTTGAGTTTCATGAAATTCTAAGCATGTTATCTGCCTTGAAAAGACAGGAATCTAATTTTAAAGTTTGACACGTTGCCATGGCAACAGCATTTGATTTATCATCGACCCCTTTACATATTCTTTATCGGCCGTGTTTTGACATGATTTTGATGAAGTTTAAAGAAAATCGAGTAAAATTAAGAGGCTGATTTCAAAGCATTTTGAAAATGACACGTTTCCTGCTGCCAGTTGGTGGCGCTATAACTTTGACTCATAATAGTCACATTTATGGAATCGGCATCATACAACGAACAAACTGGTGAAGTTTCATCAGAATCAGGCAATGTGTGCAACAGTTATTAGACACTTCCTGTTTCTCATTTCTCGCCAAAACTTTGTCGCCTTGCCACGGCCAAACCGTTCGAGATATCAAAAATCCCCTCGCAATTTAGCGTCCCCAATGTCTTGAGATCATGCTGACCGAGTTTGGTGACAATCGTATAGAAATCCTGGGAGGAGTACGTTAAATTCCAGAGCATGCGCTTTTTAAACAGCCCTAAATATCTCACTTCCTGTTGCGTGGAGCCCATGACATAGAGTACAAAAGTTGTTCAGCTCGGTGAGTTCTATATGTGTACCGAGTTTCATATCAATACGTGCAAGTATGTGTGCACAGTACATCAAGTTTTCAAACTGTGTTCCAGGGGGCGCTGTAGAGGCCCTGAACCACGCCCGGGTCCCAGCCTCTGTGGCGTCCGGACGACGGCAGATTCCAACGTGTGTGCAAATTTTCAAGAGTTTTTGAGTATGTTAAGGCCCCCAAAAGTGCCCCAACGGTTGAAAAAAAAAAATAAATAAAAAAATAATTAAAGCTGCGAGCAGCGATGAACGGGCCCTCGCACCTGGGCTCACCGCCGACCGGTGGCTTCAGGAAATCAGCAAACGGTGGGCAGTATGCTTTTAATACAGTAAATATAGAAAAAAGTCATAAGTCATTTAAATGTGCCAAACTTGCCGCTGCCAGATGGTGGCGCTATGCTTGTAACTAATTATTGGCATGTAGATGTGTTCAGGCCAGCACTATTATCAAACATATGAAGTTTGGTGCAGATTGACCTTGGTATGTTTGAGTTAGTGAAAGATATGATATATCCTGCTGCTAACAAGTGGCGCTATGATAATATCTGAATATTGGTCTTTAGGTGTCTTCAGGCCAGGACTCTTACAAAACCTGTGAAGTTTGAGGCAGATCGGACATTTTATGGCTAAGTTATAACAACTCAATGAAAACTCAAGATCTTCACAATTTAACATCTCTAAGGCCTCAAGATCAGACTGACCAAATATAATGTTGATTTAATTAAATGCAATCAATGCAAGGACTTCAGATAATGCCAACTGTGAACCAATATGCTAAATTTTCCCTATACTCTGATGATGATGATAAGAACAAGATTCATGATGATAACAAAATGTTATTATTGCTTGCTTTACGTCCACCACTTCTGCTTAAATGTCATCGTTACCTATCTGTACAATTTGTGTGTGGATATTGCTTTGCTGGTGACTCCTGTTATAAGACATCACTCTTAAGCGCTACATTACTAAGAATCAATAATGAAGACGGTGCCCAGTTGGCACATGCATTTAAAGTAACCCTCTGCTAGTTTGGATTTAAAGTTTACAGAATTGAAAGGGTTAGACTTTAAAATCAACACACAGACACATACACACAAAATATAAAATGTTGCCATTCAGTTTTATTTGTTAGCATTAACGATATTAGTTAACATGACCAATAAATAAATAGCATTTATTAATGTTAATTAATATTAAGCTAAAAAAAGTATTCATATATAGTTTATGTACTGTGAATTAACATGAACATGAACACAGTTCATGTGGGTGTACAGCAATACACAATAAAGTGCTCTATAAACTCTTCATTCTTTCAAAATATCTTTAAAAATCAAGTTGAGTATTTTAACGGGGTGATATATATATTTATAACTGATCTTAAAATTATGGTTTTCAGATGTTTTGAAGAGATAACAGTAACGTTTGTTTTGTTGTCAAAGTTTGTCTTAATTTTTTATTATTATTATTTTATATTCAATAAATAACACTATGTAAATATTGTCTATCAATGAAGATAAATTGATCATGCTAAAAAGTTGTATTTTTTTAAATCTTTTGCTATGTGACTGAATAGGACAAGTTCATGGTACAGTTAAGTAAAAAATAAATAAAAAACAACAACTGCAAAATACGAACAATGAAAGACTAAGTGACCCTTTATATTTTCTCAAAATATCAGACTCTCAAAGATCAGACATATTTATGTAATTACAATACATATGTGCATTTTTTGTTCAAAGATGGTCTGTAGGATGGCTCTCTACTCTGTCACCCTCTCTGCCTCTCACCCCTCCCCCCTGCAATAATGAGCTTCTCTGTGCCTGACTGAACGCACACACATACTGTAGAGACATTCACCCAGAGTGACAGCAGGTTTCTGAGTTATTTTTTTAATTTTCTTTAATTCATTGAAGCTTGTATAAAATTTATATTTCCAGCACTTGCTCAGAATGATTAGATCTCTGTGTGAAAAAAGTTTTAAAGAGTTTGGATGCTGCACTTTAAAGATATAAAAAATTAGGGTTATGTTTTTTACTATATCTTTAAAAAATCACCACGTCCACACCGTTCGAGATATCCAAAATCCGCTCGCAATTTAACATCTTCAGAATCTTCTCTTCATGTTAAAAAAGTTTGGTGTGAACAGCTGGTTGTTCTTAGGAGTAGTGTGAATTTGTTTACTACCTGATTTTTCAAAAAATCCACGTTCAAATCAAAATAGCCGGCTTTCTGTTGGTCTTAGCTAATGAGTTTGATTTAGAAAGTTGTCCAGATTGATGAGAACAATATATGTACAGAGTTTGGTGACTGTAGGAAAAACTAACCCCCCAACTTTTGTCAAAAGATGGCGCTATAGAGTGCCTGCTCCACGCCCATTTATGACCTTTTGCCAGTGTCTAACTATCATTAATATTGATGTGTGTGTTGAGTTTCATGAAATTCTAAGCATGTTATCTGCCTCGAAAAGACAGGAATGTAATTTTAAAGTTTGACACGTTGCCATGGCAACAGCATTTGATTTATCATCGACCCCTTTACATATTCTTATCGGCCGTGTTTTGACATGATTTTGATGAAGTTTAAAGAAAATCGAGTAAAATTAAGAGGCTGATTTCAAAGCATTTTGAAAATGACACGTTTCCTGCTGCCAGTTGGTGGCGCTATAACTTTGACTCATAATAGTCACATTTATGAAATCGGCATCATACAAGGAACAAACTGGTGAAGTTTCATCAGAATCAGGCAATGTGTGCAACAGTTATTAGACACTTCCTGTTTCTCATTTCTCGCCATAACTTTGTCGCCTTGCCACGGCCAAACCGTTCGAGATATCAAAAATCTCCTCGCAATTTAGCGTCCCCAATGTCTTGAGATCATGCTGACCGAGTTTGGTGACAATCCCATGGAATTCCTGGGAGGAGTATGTTAAATTCCAGAGCATGCGCTTTTTAAACAGCCCTAAATATCTCACTTCCTGTTGCGTGGAGCCCATGACATAGAGTACAAAAGTTGTTCAGCTCGGTGAGTTCTATATGTGTACCGAGTTTCATATCAATACGTGCAAGTATGTGTGCGCAGTACATCAAGTTTTCAAACTGTGTTCCAGGGGGCGCTGTAGATGCCCTGAACCACGCCCGGGTCCCAGCCTCTGTGGCGTCCGGACGACGGCAGATTCCAACGTGTGTGCAAATTTTCAAGAGTTTTTGAGTATGTTAAGGCCCCCAAAAGTGCCCCAACGGTTGAAAAAAAATAAAAAAAATAAAAAAAATTAAAGCTGCAAGCAGCGATGGTAGGGCCCTCGCACTCGGGCTCACCGCCGATCGGTGGCGAATGGTGGGCACTATGCTATTAACACAGTAAATGTAGGAGGAATATGTCAAAGTCATTGATATGTGCCAATCTTCCTGCTGCCAGCTGGTGGCGCTATGCCTATAACTGAATATTGGCATGCAGATGTGTTCAGGCCGGCGCTTTTATCAAACATATGAAGTTTGGTGAAGATTGAACATGGCATGCTTGAGTGTAAGTCATGACATATCCTGCTACCAACAGGTGGTGCTATTACGAAATATTGGCTTTTAGATGTCTTCAGGCTAGGACTATTGGCAATCATGTCAAGTTTGGTGCAAATTGTACATTGCATTCTTAAGTTAGTGTAAAACAAGTAATTTGCTGTTGCCAGCTGGTGGCGCTATGACTATAACTAAATATTGGCATGTAAATGTATTCAGGCCAGGACTCTTATCAAACATATTAAGTTTGGGGCTGATTGGACATTGCATGCCTGAGTTACAGTAACTTCCTGTTTCATTTGCATTAAGAGTATGCTTTAGCACTTAGCGAAATGTTGCTAACATGTTTCTAGCATGTTGCTACCCTATTTAACACTTGTTGATATTTTTAAAATGTTGCTGGGCATCCACATCGGTATTAAACATGTGACTTTCTGTTGCCAGCAGGTGGCACTATGACTATAACTGAATATAGGCATGGGCTTGTGTTCAGACCAGGACTCTTATCAAACATATTAAGCTTGGGTCAGATTGGACATTGTATGCATGAGTTACACTTATTTTTCTTTGTATTAATATCATGCTTTAGCTCTTAGCTAAGTGTTGCTAGCATGTTTTAACATGATTCTAGCATGATGCTAGCCTATTTAAAACTTGCTGACGCTTTTTAATATGTTGCTAGGAGTCCGTAACACCATTAAATGTCACTTCCTGTTGTCAGCAGGTGGCGCTGTGATTATAACTGAATATGGGCATGTATATATCTTCAGGCCAGGAGTCTTATCAAACATGTGAAGTTTGGGGCTGATTGGACATTGCATGCCTGAGTTACAGTAACTTCCTGTTTTATGTCTTTAACAACATGCTTTAGCACTAAGTAAGTGCTGCTAGCATGTTTGGGTACGTTTTAAACTAGTTTAGCACTCAATGGCTTTTTTAGTGTGTTGCCAATAGTGTGTCACAGTGTTAAACATGTCACTTCCTGTTGACAGTAGGTGGCGCTATGACTATAACTGAATATTGGCATGTAGATATCTTCAGGTCAGGACTGTTATCAAACATGTGAAGTTTGGGGCTGATTGGACATTGCATGCCTGAGTTAGAGTAACTTCCTGTTTCATTGCATTAAGAGTATGCTTTAGCACTTAGCTAAATGTTGCTAACATGTTATAGCATGTTTCTAGCATGTTGCTACCCTGTTTAACAGTTGTTGAATTTTTTTAAAATGTTGTTAGGCATCCACAACAGTATTAAACATGTGGCTTCCTGTTACCAGCTGGTGGCGCTATGACTATAACTGAATACGGGCATGGGCGTGTGTTTAGGCCAGGATTCTTATCAAACATGTTAAGTTTGGGGCTGATTGGACATTGTATGCCTGAGTTAGAGTAACTTCCTGTTTTATTGTATTATTAGCATGCTTTAGCATATTAGCTAAGTGTTGCTAGCATGCTTTATTATTTTTGTAGCATGTTGAATATTAAGTTTGGGTCAGATTCAACATTATATACATGAGTTACAGCAATTTCCTTTTGTATTTGTATTAATAGCATGCTTTAGCTCTTAGCTAAGTGTTGCTAGCATGTTTTAGCATGTTTGTAGCATGTTGCTAGCCTATTTAAGACTTGTTAACGCTTTTCAATATGTTTCTAGGAGTCCGTAACAGTGTTAAACATGTCATTTCCTGTTGTCAGCAGGTGGCGCTATGACTATAACTGAATATGGGCACTGATGTGTGTTCAGGACCGGACTGTCATCAAACATGTGAAGTTTGAGGCAGATCGGACATCGTATGCCTGAGTTATAGCAACTTCCTTTTTCATGGCGAAACATCAAAGTTTGTCCGGCCGCCACGGACACGCCCTTCGACGAAAACTCTAAAGCTTCGCAATTTAACATCGCAAAGGCCTTATGATGACACTCAGCAAATTTGAAGATGATCGGATAAAAACTGTAGGAGGAGTTCGTTAAAGTATGAGGCCTGAAAATGGCAAAAACTGCACAAAAATCATACAGGAAATTCAATATAACGGACTTCCTGTTGGGTTTCGGATGTTGCACCAGGAGACTTTTTTGTAGGTATTGGTGTGTTACATATGTGTACCGAGTTTCGTACATGTACATGACACGTAGCTCGAGGGGCACTCCGTTGAAATTTTATAGGTGGCGCTATCGAGCCATTTTGCCACACCCACTTTTGAAAACCATATCAGATGTAAATTTTCGCCAGATCTGATGCGTGTGCAAAGTTTCGTGAGTTTTCGGGCATGTTTAGGCCCTCAAAAAGACTTTTCACTTTGGAGAAGAAGAAGAAGAAGAATAATTAAAGCTGCGAGCAGCGATGAACGGGCCCTCGCACCCGGGCTCACCGCCGACCGGTGGCTTCAGGAAAACAGCAAACGGTGGGCAGTATGCTTTTAATACAGTAAATGTAGGAGAAATATGTCAAAGTCACTTAAATGTGCCAAACTTGCCGCTGCCAGCTGGTGGCGCTATGCCTATAACTGATTATTGGCATGTAGATGTGTTCAGGCCAGCACTATTATCAAACATATGAAGTTTGGTGCAGATTGACCTTGGTATGTTTGAGTTAGTGAAATATATGAGATATCCTGCTGCCAACAGGTGGCGCTATGATAATATCTGAATATTGGTCTTTAGGTGTCTTCAGGCCAGGACACTTACCAAACCTGTGAATTTTGTGGCAGATCAGACATTTTCAGGCTAAGTTATAACCACTTCTATGTCTATGCAGAAACATCAAACTTTGTCAGGCCACCACATGCCCTTTAATGAAAACTCAAGATCTTCACAATTTAACATCTCTAAGGCTTCAAGATCAGACTGACCAAATATAATGTTGATTTAACTAAATGCAATCAATGCAAGGACTTCAGATAAATGCCAACTGTGAACCAGTATGCTACAAATGATGATAAGAACATGATTCATGATGATAGCAAAATGTTATTATTGCTTCCTTTACATCCACCACTTCTGCTTAAATGTCATTGTTACCTATCTGTACAATTTTTGTGTGGATATTGCTTTGCTGGTGACTCCTGTTATAAGACATCACTCTTAAGTGCTACATAACTAAGAATCAATAAGGAAGACGGTGCCCAGTTGGCACATGCATTCACAGTAACCCTCTGCTAGTTTGGATTTTAAGTTCACAGAATTGAAAGGGTTACACTTTAAAATCAACACACAGACACATACACACAAAATATAAAATGTTGCCATCCAGTTTCATTTGTTAAAATTAACTATATTAGTTAACATGACCAATAAATAAATAGCATTTATTAATGTTAATTAATATTAAGCTAAAAAAAGTATTCATATAAAGTTTATGTACTGTGAATTAACATGAACATGAACACAGTTCATGTGGGTGTACAGCAATACACAATAAAGTGCTCTATAAACTCTTCATTCTTTCAAAATATCTTTAAAAATCAAGTTGAGTATTTTAACGGGGTGATAAATACAAATAAATAAAAAACAACAACTGCAAAATACGAACAATGAAAGACTAAGTGACCCTTTATATTTTCTCAAAATATCAGACTCTCAAAGATCAGACATATTTATGTAATTAAAATACATATGTGCATTTTTTGTTCAAAGATGGTCTGTAGGATGGCTCTCTACTCTGTCACCCTCTCTGCCTCTCACCCCTCCCCCCTGCAATAATGAGCTTCTCTGTGCCTGACTGAACGCACACACATACTGTAGAGACATTCACCAGAGTGACAGCAGGTTTCTGAGTTATTTTTTTAATTTTCTTTAATTCATTGAAGCTTGTATAAAATTTATATTTCCAGCACTTGCTCAGAATGATTAGATCTCTGTGTGAAAAAAGTTTTAAAGAGTTTGGATGCTGCACTTTAAAGTTATAAAAAATTAGGGTTATGTTTTTTACTACATCTTTAAAAAATCACCACGTCAACACCGTTCGAGATATCCAAAATCCGCTCGCAATTTAACATCTTCAGAATCTTCTCTTCATGTTAAAAAAGTTTGGTGTGAACAGCTGGTTGTTCTTAGGAGTAGTATGAATTTGTTTACAACCTGATTTTTCAAAAAATCCACCTTCAAATCAAAATAGCCGGCTTTCTGTTGGTCTTAGCTAATGAGTTTGATTTAGAAAGTTGTCCAGATTGATGAGAACAATATAAGTACAGAGTTTGGTGACTGTAGGAAAAACTAACCCCCCAACTTTTGTCAAAAGATGGCGCTATAGAGTGCCTGCTCCACGCCCATTTATGACCTTTTGCCAGTGTCTAACTATCATTAATATTGATGTGTGTGTTGAGTTTCATGAAATTCTAAGCATGTTATCTGCCTCGAAAAGACAGGAATGTAATTTTAAAGTTTGACACGTTGCCATGGCAACAGCATTTGATTTATCATCGACCCCTTTACATATTCTTATCGGCCGTGTTTTGACATGATTTTGATGAAGTTTAAAGAAAATCGAGTAAAATTAAGAGGCTGATTTCAAAGCATTTTGAAAATGACACGTTTCCTGCTGCCAGTTGGTGGCGCTATAACTTTGACTCATAATAGTCACATTTATGGAATCGGCATCATACAAGGAACAAACTTGTGAAGTTTCATCAGAATCAGGCAATGTGTGCAACAGTTATTAGACACTTCCTGTTTCTCATTTCTCGCCATAACTTTGTCGCCTTGCCACGGCCAAACCGTTCGAGATATCAAAAATCTCCTCGCAATTTAGCGTCCCCAATGTCTTGAGATCATGCTGACCGAGTTTGGTGACAATCCCATGGAATTCCTGGGAGGAGTACGTTAAATTCCAGAGCATGCGCTTTTTAAACAGCCCTAAATATCTCACTTCCTGTTGCGTGGAGCCCATGACATAGAGTACAAAAGTTGTTCAGCTCGATGAGTTCTATATGTGTACCGAGTTTCATATCAATACGCGCAAGTATGTGTGCGCAGTACATCAAGTTTTCAAACTGTGTTCCAGGGGGCGCTGTAGAGGCCCTGAACCACGCCCGGGTCCCAGCCTCTGTGGCGTCCGGACGACGGCAGATTCCGACGTGTGCGCAAATTTTCAAGAGTTTTTGAGTATGTTAAGGCCCCCAAAAGTGCCCCAACGGTTGAAAAAAAAAAAAAAAAAAAAAAAAAAAAAAAAGAATCCTTAGAAGAACAATAGGGCCTTCGCCCTTTTGGGCTCGGGCCCTAATTAAAGCTGCAAGCAGCGATGAACGGGCCCTCGCACACGGGCTCACCGCCGACCGGTGGCTTTAGGAACACAGCAAACGGTGGGCAGTATGCTTTTAATACAGTAAATGTAGGAAAAATAGATCAAAGTCACTTAAATGTGCCAAACTTCCTGCTGCCAGCTGGTGGCGCTATGCCTATAACTGATTATTGGCATGTAGATGTGTTCAGGCCAGCACTTTGATCAAACATATGAAGTTTGGTGCAGATTGACCTTGGTATGTGTGAGTTAGTGCAAGATATGATATATCCTGCTGCCAATAGGTGGCGCTATAATAATATCTGTATATTGGCCTTTAGATGTCTTCAGGCCAGGACTTTTACCAAACATGTGAAGTTTGAGGCAGATCGGACATTTTATGGCTGAGTTATAACAACTTTTATGTCCATGGCGAAACATCAAACTTTGTCAGGCCGCCATGGACACGCCCTTTAACGAAAACTCAAGATCTTCACAATTTAACATCTCTAAGGCCTCGAGATCAGACTGACCAAATATAATGTTGATATCATTAAATCTCTAGGAGGAGTTTGGTACAAGTCATTTCCTATTGCCAACAGGTGGCGCTGTGATTATAATAGAATATAGGCCTTCAGATTGGTTCAGGCCAGGACTCTTATCGAACATGTGAAGTTTGAGGCAAATCGGACATTTTATGGCTGAGTTATAACAAGTTTTATATCCATGGCGAGACCACGAAATTTGCCAGGTCGCCACGGACACACCCTTCAACGAAAACTCAAGATCTTCGCTATTTAACATCATTAAGGCCTTTATATTAGACTGACCGATTTTGGTGTTGATCTGATTAAATCTTTTGGAGGAGTTTGTTGCAGAGTACAGCATGACACTTCCTGGTGCCAGCAGGTGGCGCTATGAGTAAAACAGAATATGGACATGTAGATGTCATCAGGTCAGGAGTGTTATCACACATGTGAAGTTTGGGGCAGATCGGGCATTTTATGCCTGAGTTATAGCAACTTCCTTTTTCATGGCGAAGCATCAAAATTTGCCAGGCCGCCACGGACACGCCCTCCGATGAAAACTCTAGATCTTCGCAATTTAACGTCACAAAGGGCTTTAGATTAGACTCACCAAATTTGCCGTTGATCCGAATAAATCTCTAGGAGGAGTTCGTTCAAGTACGAGGCCTGAAAATGGCAAAAATGACACAAATTTTGCTGAGAAAATTAAAAATAACCGACTTCCTGTTGGGTGTCAAATTTTGCTCCAAGAGGCTTTTTTGTAGGTATTGGTGTGTTACATCTGTGTACCTATTTTCGTGCATGTACGTGAATCACAGTTGAATGCGCACACCGCGGAACGTGTAAAGGTGGCGCTGTCGAGCCGTTTTGCCACACCCACTTCTGCAACCCATATCAGACGTAAATTTTCGCCAGGTCTGATGTGTGTGCGAAGTTTCATGAGTTTTCGGGTATGTCTAAGCCCTCAAAAATGCGATTCATTTTGGAGAAGAATAATAATAATAATTAAAGCTGCAAGCAGCGATGAACGGGCCCTCGCACACGGGCTCACCGCCGACCGGTGGCTTTAGGAACACAGCTAATGGTGGGCAGTATGCTTTTAATACAGTAAAAATAGGACAAATATATGAAAGTCACTTAAAAGTGCCAAATTTCCTGCTGCCAGCTGGTGGCGCTATGCCTATAACTGATCATTGGCATGTAGATGTGTTCAGGCCAGCACTTTTATCAAACATATGAAGTTTGGTGCAGATTGGCTTTGGTATGTTTGAGTTAGTGAAAGATATGATATATCCTGCTGCCAACAGGTGGCGCTATGATAATATCTGAATATTGGCCTTTAGGTGTCTTCAGGCCAGGACTCTTACCAAACCTGTGAAGTTTGAGGCAGATCAGACATTTTATGGCTGAGTTATAACAACTTCTATGTCCATGGCGAAACATCAAACTTTGTCACGCCGCCACAGACACGCCCTTAAACGAAAACTCAAGATCTTCGCAATTTAACATCTCTAAGGCCTCTAGATCAGACTGACCAAATATAATGTTGATATCATTAAATCTCTAGGAGGAGTTTGCTACAAGTCATTTCCTGTTGCCAACAGGTGGCGCTGCAATTATAATAGAATATTGGCCTTCAGATGTTTTCAGGCCAGGACTCTTATCGAACATGTGAAGTTTGAGGCAAATCGGACAGTTTATGGCTGAGTTATAACAAGTTTTATATCCATGGCGAGACCTCGAAATTTGTCAGGCCGCCACGGAAACGCCCTTCAACAAAAACTCAAGATCTTCGCAATTTAACATCACTAAAGCCTTTTTATTAGACTGACCGATTTTGGTGTTGATCTGATTAAATCTCTTGGAGGAGTTTGTTGCAGAGTACAGCATGACACTTCCTGTTGCCAGCAGGTGGCGCTATGAGTAAAACTGAATATGGGCATGTAGATGTCATCAGGTCAGGAGTGTTATCACACATGAGAAGTTTGGGACAGATCGGACATTGTATGCCTGAGTTATAGCAACTTCCTTTTTCATGGCGAAACATCGAAATTTGCGAGGCCGCCACGGACACGCCCTCCGATGAAAACTCTAGATCTTCACAATTTAACGTCACAAAGGGCTTTAAACTAGACTCTGCAAATTTGGCGTTGATCCGAATAAATCTCTAGGAGGAGTTCGTTCAAGTACGACGCCTGAAAATGGCAAAAATGACACAAATTTTGTTGAGAATATTAATATTAACCGACTTCCTGTTGGGTTCCGGATTTTGCTCCAAGAGGCTTTTTTGTAGGTATTGGTGTGTTACATGTGTGTACCGATTTCCGTGCATGTACGTGAATCACAGCTGAAAGCGCACACCGCTGAACGTCTAAAGGTGGCGCTGTCGAGCCATTTTGCCACACCCACTTCTGAAACCCATATCAGACGTAAATTTTCGCCAGGTTTGATGTGTGTGCAAAGTTTCATGAGTTTTCGGGTATGTCTAAGCCCTCAAAAATGCGATTCATTTTGGAGAAGAATAATAATAATAATAATAATAATAATAATAATAATAATAATAATAAACGGAGCAGATTCAATAGGGTCCTCACACCATCGGTGCTCGGGCCCTAATTAAAGCTGCAAGCAGCGATGGTAGGGCCCTCGCACTCGGGCTCACCGCCGATCGGTGGCGAATGGTGGGCACTATGCTATTAACACAGAAAATGTAGGAGGAATATGTCAAAGTCATTGATATGTGCCAATCTTCCTTCTGCCAGCTGGTGGCGCTATGCCTATAACTGAATATTGGCATGCAGATGTGTTCAGGCCAGTGCTTTTATCAAACATATGAAGTTTGGTGAAGCTTGAACATGGCATGCTTGAGTGTAAGTCATGACATATCCTGCTGCCAACAGGTGGCGCTATTACAAAATATTGGCTTTTAGATGTCTTCAGGCCAGGACTATTGGCAAACATGTCAAGTTTGGTGCAAATTGTACATTGCATGCTTAAGTTAGTGTAAAACAAGTAATTTTCTGTTGCCAGCTGGTGGCGCTATGACTATAACTAAATATTGGCATGTAAATGTATTCAGGCCAAGACTCTTATCAAACATATTAAGTTTGGGGCTGATTGGACATTGCATGCCTGAGTTACAGTAACTTCCTGTTTCATTGCATTAAGAGTATGCTTTAGCACTTAGCTAAATGTTGCTAACATGTTTCTAGCATGTTGCTACCCTATTTAACACTTGTTGATATTTTTAAAATGTTGCTGGGCATCCACAACAGTATTAAACATGTGACTTCCTGTTGCCAGCAGGTGGCACTATGACTATAACTGAATATGGGCATGGGCTTGTGTTCAGACCAGGACTCTTATCAAACATATTAAGCTTGGGTCAGATTGGACATTGTATGCATGAGTTACACTTATTTTTCTTTGTATTAATATTATGCTTTAGCTCTCAGCTAAGTGTTGCTAGCATGTTTTAACATGATTCTAGCATGATGCTAGCCTATTTAAAACTTGCTGACGCTTTTTATTATGTTGCTAGGAGTCCGTAACACCATTAAACGTCACTTCCTGTTGTCAGCAGGTGGCGCTGTGACTATAACTGAATATGGGCATGTATATATCTTCAGGCCAGGACTCTTATCAAACGTGAAGTTTGGGGCTGATTGGACATTGCATGTCTGAGTTACAGTAACTTCCTGTTTTATGTCTTTAACAACATGCTTTAGTAAGTAAGTTGTAAGTGTTGCTAGCATGTTTGAGTACGTTTTAAACTAGTTTAGCACTCAATGGCTTTTTTAGTGTGTTGCAAATAGTGTGTCACAGTGTTAAACATGTCACTTCCTGTTGACAGTAGGTGGCGCTATAACTATAACTGAATATTGGCATGTAGATATCTTTAGGCCAGGACTGTTATCAAACATGTGAAGTTTGGGGCTGATTGTACATTGCATGCCTGAGTTACAGTAACTTCCTGTTTCATTGCATTAAGAGTATGCTTTAGCACTTAGCTAAATGTTGCTAACATGTTATAGCATGTTTCTAGCATGTTGCTACCCTGTTTAACAGTTGTTGATTTTTTTAAAATGTTGCTAGTCATCCACAACAGTATTAAACATATGGCTTCCTGTTACCAGCTGGTGGCGCTATGACTATAACTGAATACGGGCATGGGCGTGTGTTTAAGCCAGGATTCTTATCAAACATGTTAAGTTTGGGGCTGATTGGACATTGTATGCCTGAGTTATAGTAACTTCCTGTTTCATTGTATTATTAGCATGCTTTAGCATATTAGCTAAGTGTTGCTAGCATGCTTTATTATTTTTGTAGCATGTTTAATATTAAGTTTGGGTCAGATTCAACATTATATACATGAGTTACAGCAATTTCCTTTTGTATTTGTATTAATAGCATGCTTTAGCTCTTAGCTAAGTGTTGCTAGCATGTTTTAGCATGTTTGTAGCATGTTGCTAGCCTATTTAAGACTTGTTAACGCTTTTCAATATGTTTCTAGGAGTCCGTAACAGTGTTAAACATGTCATTTCCTGTTGTCAGCAGGTGGCGCTATGACTATAACTGAATATGGGCATTGACGTGTGTTCAGGACCGGACTGTCATCAAACATGTGAAGTTTGAGGCAGATCGGACATCGTATGCCTGAGTTATAGCAACTTCCTTTTTCATGGCAAAACATCAAAGTTTGTCCGGCCGCCACGGACACGCCCTTCGACGAAAACTCTAAAGCTTCGCAATTTAACATCGCAAAGGCCTTATGATGACACTCAGCAAATTTGAAGATGATCGGATAAAAACTGTAGGAGGAGTTCGTTAAAGTATGAGGCCTGAAAATGGCAAAAACTGCACAAAAATCGTACAGGAAATTCAATATAACGGACTTCCTGTTGGGTTTCGGATGTTGCACCAGGAGACTTTTTTGTAGGTATTGGTGTGTTACATATGTGTACCGAGTTTCGTACATGTACGTGAAACGTAGCTCGAGGGGCACTCCGTTGAAATTTTATAGGTGGCGCTATCGAGCCATTTTGCCACACCCACTTTTGAAAACCATATCAGATGTAAATTTTCGCCAGGTCTGATGCGTGTGCAAAGTTTCGTGAGTTTTCGGGCATGTTTAGGCCCTCAAAAAGACTTTTCATTTTGGAGAAGAAGAAGAAGAAGAAGAATAATAATAAACGGAGCAATTCCAATAGGGTCCTCGCACTGTAGTGCTCGGGCCCTAATTAAAGCTGCAAGCAGCGATGAACGGGCCCTCGCACACGGGCTCACCGCCGACCGGTGGCTTTAGGAACACAGCAAATGGTGGGTAGTATGCTTTTAATACAGTAAAAAATAGGAGAAATATGTCAAAGTCACTTAAATGTGCCAAATTTCCTGCTGCCAGCTGGTGGCGCTATGCCTATAACTGATTATGGGCATGTAGATGTGTTCAGGCCACCACTTTCATCAAACATATGAAGTTTGGTGCAGATTGACCTTGGTATGTTTGAGTTAGTGAAAGATATGATATATCCTGCTGCCAACAGGTGGCGCTATGAAAATATCTGAATATTGGCCTTTAGGTGTCTTTAGGCCAGGACTCTTACCAAAACTGTGAAGTTTGAGGCAGATCGGACATTTTATGGCTGAGTTATAACAACTTCTATGTCCATGGCGAAACATCAAACTTTGTCACGCAGCCACAGACACGCCCTTTAACGAAAACTCAAGATCTTCGCAATTTAACATCTCTAAGGCCTCTAGATCAGACTGACCAAATATAATGTTGATATCATTAAATCTCTAGGAGGAGTTTGATACAAGTATCTTCCTGTTGCCAACAGGTGGCACTGTGATTATAATAGAATATTGGCCTTCAGATGTATTCAGGCCAGGACTCTTATCGAATATGTGAAGTCTGAGGCAAATCGGACATTTTATGGCTGAGTTATAACAAGTTTTATATCCATGGCGAGACCTCGAAATTTGTCAGGCCGCCACGGACACACCCTTTACCGAAAACTCAAGATCTTCACAATTTAACATCACTAAGGCCTTTATATTAGACTGACCGATTTTGGTGTTGATCTGCATAAATCTCTAGGAGGAGTTGGTTGTAGAGTACAGCATGACACTTCCTGTTGCCTGCAGGTGGCGCTATGACTATAACTGAATATAGGCATGTAGATGTCTTCTGGTCAGGAGTGTTATAACACATGTGAAGTTTGGGACAGATCGGACATTTTATGCCTAAGTTATAGCAACTTCCTTTTTCATGGCGAAACATCGAAATTTGCGAGGCCGCCACGGACACGCCCTCCGATGAAAACTCTAGATCTTCGCAATTTAACGTCACAAAGGGCTTTAGATTGGACTCACCAAATTCGGCATTGATCCGAATCAATCTCTAGGAGGAGTTCGTTCAAGTACGACGCCTGAAAATGGCAAAAATGACACAAATTTTGCTGAGAAAATTAAAAATAACCGACTTCCTGTTGGGTGTAAAATTTTGCTCCAAGAGGCTTTTTTGTAGGTATTGGTGTGTTACACGTGTGTACCTATTTTCTTGCCTGTACGTGAATCACAGCTGAAAGCGCACACCGCTGAACGTGTAAAGGTGGCGCTGTCGAGCCATTTTGCCACACCCACTTCTGAACCCCATATCAGACGTAAATTTTCGCCAGGTTTGATGTGTGTGCAAAGTTTCATGACTTTTCGGGCATGTTTAGGCCCTCTAAAATGCGATTCATTTTGGAGAATAATAATAATAATAATAATAATAATAATTAAAGCTGCAAGCAGCGATGGTAGGGCCCTCGCACTCGGGCTCACCGCCGATCGTTGGCGAATGGTGGGCACTATGCTATTAACACAGAAAATGTAGGAGGAATATGTCAAAGTCATTGATATGTGCCAATCTTCCTTCTGCCAGCTGGTGGCGCTATGCCTATAACTGAATATTGGCATGCAGATGTGTTCAGGCCAGTGCTTTTATCAAACATATGAAGTTTGGTGAAGCTTGAACATGGCATGCTTGAGTGTAAGTCATGACATATCCTGCTGCCAACAGGTGGCGCTATTACAAAATATTGGCTTTTAGATGTCTTCAGGCCAGGACTATTGGCAAACATGTCAAGTTTGGTGCAAATTGTACATTGCATGCTTAAGTTAGTGTAAAACAAGTAATTTGCTGTTGCCAGCTGGTGGCGCTATGACTATAACTAAATATTGGCATGTAAATGTATTCAGGCCAGGACTCTTATCAAACATATTAAGCTTGGGGCTGATTGGACATTGCATGCCTGAGTTACAGTAACTTCCTGTTTCATTGCATTAAGAGTATGCTTTAGCACTTAGCTAAATGTTGCTAACATGTTATAGCATGTTTCTAGCATGTTGCTACCCTATTTAACAATTGTTGATATTTTTAAAATGTTGCTTGGCATCCACAACAGTATTAAACATGTGACTTCCTGTTGCCAGCAGGTGGCACTATCACTATAACTGAATATGGGCATGGGCTTGTGTTCAGACCAGGACTCTTATCAAACATATTAAGCTTGG